>NW_024061685.1:0-100139 GCF_016432855.1 Salvelinus namaycush | reverse complement strand
GCGAGCTGTCAGAGTGAGCAAAGGACATTGGCTACTTTGAAGAATCTCAAATATATATTTGTTTTACACTTTTTTGGTTACTACATGATTCCATGTGTGTTATTTCATAGTTTTCTACAATGTAAAAATAAAATAGTAAAAATAATGAAAAACCCTGGAATGAGTAGGTGTGTCCAAACTTTTGACGAGTACTGTATGTTGTGCAGAAAAAGTAAATTCTGAATTATTTTGTCTTAGTTAAGAACAAATCGGTATTACTTGAAAATAAATACAAAAACGTTGGGAGCCATGCCATTCTGAAGAGGTTTATTCTACCTGTAAGATTTATGGTTAGATTATTCTATTTAATTAAATCTGCTTTCATATTGTTAAGTAATGGAATAAAGTTATCTTTACAGTGCATTCGGAAAGTATTCAGACCACTTCACATTTTATTAAGCTACAGCCTTATTCTAAAATGGATAAAATAGTTTCCCCCCCCTACAAGTCATAATAAAATGAAGAAAAAACCCCATCCCAAACCAAATCCATCTCTCCCCCCTCATCAATCTACACACAATACCCATAATGACAAAGCAAAAACAGGTATCGCAAATAAAAAAATTCTAATATAACATTTCCATAAGTATTCAGACCCTTTACTCAGTACTTTGTTGAAGCACCATTGGCAGCGATTACAGCCTTGAGTCTTCTTGGGTATGATGCTACAAGCTTGGCACACCTGTATTTGGGGAGTTTCGTCTCTGCAGAGCCTCTCAAGCTCTGTCAGGCTGAATACTTATGTAACTGTGATACTTGAGGTTGTTTATATGCGATACCTGTTTTTGCTTTGTCATTATGGGGTATTGTGTGTAGATTAACGAGGGGGAAAAAACATTTAATCAATTTTAGAACAAGGCTGTAACGTAACAAAATGTTGAAAAAGTCAAGGGTTCTGAATACTTTCCGAATGCACTGTACGTACATTGTACATACTGTACATTTTAAGAAGGACTACCACATAAGTACTGTGGTTGGTTTGTATTACCTTACAAGGTAAATGTAAGTATATTGGCAGGTGAGGGTCTACTTGGGGTGAGTGGGTCCTCCAAGAGACTGAAATGGGATGAGTGGAAGACCCAAGCACACCTCAGAGAAGTGTCTGATGCCCTCCCAATCACCCCATCCCAATCCCCTGGATATAGTCCCTCTCCATTATCACCAATATCCACCATTAAATTGCAGTTAAAATGACAAACGAGGAATAATACAACTTTGACTTCCTTTCCTATCTGTCCAGATCTCTTATTAATTTTACAATGGATTTACAAGTCATAATAAAATGAAGAAAAAACCCCATCCCAAACCAAATCCATCTCTCTGCACCACCCCCTCCCTGCTCTCCCCCATTTAACCCTACCCAAGTCAAGCTTATCCCCACCTCCCAACCTTACCCTCCCAAGCCAAACTTGTTCCCCCTCCCATCCTTAACCCCCCAAGCCAAGCTTATCACCACCTACCCTCCTTCCCTTACCCAGCCAGGCCAAATTTATCCCAACCTCCACCTCCCCTGTCCCCTTTTCTCAAACACACCCACACCCCTCTACACATCCATTCTCTTTCATTCACACACACATATACTCCATGCCCCCGCACACCCATTCTCTCCTGCCCTCCTACACATATTCATCCTCCCTCCCTCTCCCCTTCATATGCACAGACACATACCCACCCATACACTCACACACATACACTCACACACACACACACACACATTTGACAGTTATTGACTTACACTACCGGTCAAAAGTTTTAGAACACCTACTCATTTTTTACATTGTACAATAATAGTGAAGACATCAAAACTATGAAATAACACATGGAATCATGTAGTAACCAAAAGAGTGTTAAACAAATCAATATATATTATATATTTGAGATTCTTCAAATAGCCACACTTTGACTTGATTACAGCTTTGCACACTCTTGGCATTCTCTCAACCAGCTTCACCTGGAATGCTTTTCCAACAGCCTTGAAGGAGTTCCCACATATGCTGAGCACTTGTTGGCTGCTTTTCCTTCACACTAATGTGTGAAGACATTTCACTGGAGCTAATGTAGAAGGAAAAGCTGTGTACATTTGCAAATACTGTGCCAAATCATATGTGAAGAACTTACAGCCAGAAGTTCGAAAGGACTGCCTGCTTGATTTGAATGTAACAAAGAATGTAACAAAGATGCAGAATCATCTGGCCAAGTGCATAAAGTTACCCCAGCGCTCAAAACAAGCAACCTCTGACAAAAGTCCCTCTACTTCGATTCGCCATTTAAATGATGTATCAGACAGACACCTTATCAATAGTAACAGCTCATGGTCCTCCTGGAAGCAGAAGTTTGTTTGACTCAATGGAGGAACGTAGCTGAGCTGTGTATGCAACTGGTTCACCTCTGATGCTCACTGGCAATGTGTATTGAAAGAGATTTCTGAATGTTCTTTGCCCAGCATACACCCCTCCAGCCAGACATGCTTTACTCATTTGCTGGATACAGAGTTCAACAGAGTTCAAGTGAAGGTCAAGCAAATCATAGAGAAAGCAGACTGTATTGCAATCATCTCTGATGGGTGGTTGAATGTTCGTGGGCAAGGAATAATTAATGACATAATCTCCACCTCTCAACCAGTTTTCTACAAGAACAGACACAAGGGACAACAGACATTGCAGATGAGCTGAAGGCAGTCATCAATGACCTTGGACCACAGAAGGTATTTGCACTGCTGACAGACAATGCTGCGAACATGAAGGCTGCTTGGTCTAAAATGGAGAAGTCCTACCCTCACATCACACCCATTGGCTGTGCTGCTCATGCATTGAATTTGCTCCTCAAGGACATCATGGCACTGAAAACAATGGATACACTCTACAAGAGAGCCAAGGAAATGGTTAGGTATGTGAAGGGTCATCAAGTTATAGCAGCAATCTACCTCGCCAAGCAAAGTGAGAAGAATAAGAGCACCACATTGAAGCTGCCCAGCAACACCCGTTGGGGTGGTGTTGTCATCATGTTTGCCAGTCTCCTGGAGGGGAAGGAGTCTATCCAAGAAATGGCCATATCAGTCTGCCGATATGGACAGCCCCATCAAGAGGATCCTCCTGGATGATGTATTTTGGGAGAGAGTGGTAAGCAGCCTGAAACTCCTGAAACCTATTGCAGTAGCCATTGCACGTATTGGGGGAGACAGTGCCATCCTGTCTGATGTTCAGACTCTGCTTGCAGATGTAAGATAATAAATCCATACTGCCCTGCCCACTTCACTGTTGCTCCAAGCAGAGGAAACTGCAGTTCTGAAATACATTAAAAAGCGTGAAGACTTCTGCCTGAATTCCATACATGCCGCAGTGTACTTGTTGAACCCCAAGTATGCTGGCAATAGTATCCTGTCTGGTGCAGAGATCAACAAGGCCTATGGTGTCATCACTGCCGTGTCTCGCCACCTTGGCCTGGATGAGGGCAAGGTTCTAGGCAGTCTGGCGAAGTACACTTCCAAGCAGGGGCTTTGGGATGGAGATGCAATATGGCAGTCGTGCCAACATATCTCATCAGCCACCTGGTGGAAGGGACTTTGTGGATCTGAGGTTCTTTCCCCTGTTGCCTCCATCATCCTCCAAATCCCACCAACATCAGCCACCTCAGAGCACAACTGGTCCTTGTTTGGGAACACACACACCAAAGCACGCAACAGGCTGGCCAATACAAGGGTTGAAAAATTGGTGGCCATCCGGGCAAATTTGCGGCTTTTTGAGCCTGACAACGAGCCATCCTCAACAAGGTTGGAAAGTGACAGTGAAGATGAGGCCTCAGAGTCTGATGTTCAAGAGGTGGACATTAAGGAGGTCCAGGGAGAAGACATGGACAGCTGAGAGGAAGACAATCAAAGATTTAGTTTCTAGACTATCCTTTTACGTATGTTGAAAACGTTTTTGGGAGATGCGATGGATCATTGGGATTATTCAATATTCCCTTTATTTTGTTGTTCAGTGAAATCATCCCATGCGAAGAGTCAACTCATTTAATTAAAGTTCAACTAACTATTGATTTAATAATTTGCAATTATGTCTACTTATGATAAGGTAAAAGATTAATGTTTGTCTTCATATGATTTGGTAAATATATCCAATGCAAAAAACATTAAATAGTAGTAATATTAATTTGCATATATTTGCATTAATTCCCATATATTCCCACAGAAAGTTTTCACCTCTGAATATTCCCCAAAATGTGAAACCCTAATCCCCATAGCAGGATGATGCCACCACTATGCTTCACGGTAGGGATGATGTTAGACAGGTGATGAGCTGTGTCTCGTTTTCTCCAGACGTAGCGATTTGCATTCAAGTCAAAGAGTTCAGGAACCGGGATTCGTCAAACCAGTCAATGTTTTTCCACTCCTCAATTGTCCAGTGTTGGTGATTGTGTGCCCACTGGAGCAGCTTCTTCTGGTTTTTAGTAGATAGGAGTAGAACCCGGTGTGGTAGTCTGCTACAATACCCCATCCGTGACAAGAACAGACGAATTGTGTGTTCCGGGATGTTGTCTGCACACCACTGTTATACTTTGCCATTATTTGCCGGTTTGTGGCCCGCCTGTTAGCTTGCACGATTCTTGCCATTCTCCTTTGACCTCTTCAACGAGCTGTTTTTGCCCACAGAACGGCCCAGCTCATGGAAAATGTATGTGTTTATGCAACAAATGTTGTGCAACGTATCGCATCAATTCGTTCTCTAATCAAACCAAAGTGTTTCAAATAAACCTTTCATTGCTGTATTGTATCGGAGCACATCCCTAGGGGACCAAATACATAAAGTGCTTTCATTTCTAAAGGGTAAACATATGTATGACATTTTTTTTTTTTTTTTTAAAGGTGACATTATTTACTGTCTCTTCATATGATCCCGAATCCAAAATGCCGGAGTATACTATAGAGCAAAATTAAACATTTTGGCCTCACTGTCCAAATAAATACTAAGCACACACCATGCCTGGTAAAACATGGACTTATCCCCTCCCCTTATTTTGAGGGCTGAGGACATCTGACAAACTTTTATTTTGGAGTGTCCATTTAAAACTAGCTACTTTCTTTGACACAATTTGATCAGCTTACCTGATATGGTGGTTCCAAACTGGACCCTGACTAACAAAATGATGACAATAATCTGGGTCACCTACACAAAAGATTAGGAAATGTCATTTGTGTCATTCATTATTAGTTAGCTACAGAACTAAATGTGTTTTCACATGCCAAAATCTAGGTTTAGGACACATTGGGAGTCTGTACCTACACAGAGGGCTTCCTTTAGCCAGTAATAACAGGCGTTCGTCCGATAATTTAAAAAAAAAAAAGCCAATAAATAAAAGTGGCACCGTACAATTGTCCAGGAGAAGAAAAAATCTAATTTCTAAATTTGCCTATTAGCTTTTTAGCCGATTCATTGATGGATTCACCAGTCTACGTACATACATTTGACTGATCATGCTTAATTTGCATAATTTTGTGGAATTAAATTGGTGCATGTGTACACTATATTCCTTATGTATCTTTTTTTTATCACACACATACAGAGCCATTGAGTGGAAAATATGTCAGACTCTGCAAGAGCTACTGCTGCAGCATCTTGCTGTGCTTTCAAGACAACTGGGAACTCAGAAAAATATGAGGTCATTTCAGGTCGTAAAGTCAGTGCTCTACAGGCCCCAGTTGGATGACGTTCAAAACATTTTTTCCCAGGCAGGCTTCATCAACGCGTCAAACATCACTTTGCAACGAGCTGGAGGCTCATTTTTAAAAACATTTATTTTGAACATGTATCATGTATTTTGAAAACATACTTAACTGTTTAAAACCAGAACGTTTTAATACATTTTACGAGGCATGTTTTACCTTGCTTCAGATTAGCCTATTAGATCTCCTCTTTCTACATTTCTAACGGATATTTTCATCTGTCACATGAAACCGCTTGACTGTGCAGTGCCCTCTCGACAATGGTGTTTTCCCGCCAATTGCATTATGGAACGAACATTCCTGCGTAGCCTACTTACTGCCCTGTGTGCATTACTGCGCTTATAATCTTAAGAAATAATAGTTTATCAAAGCTAAGCTAAATGTTCTGATCTGTTGCATCAGACTCATTGCTTTTTAACGTCTTTGTTTTATGTAGCCTAGGCCTTCTGGCCTACTGGTTGAATTTGGGATCGATCTTCCCACAAATGTCCAGACTCTGGAATAGACGATCTTTCTCGACAAGCTGACCAATATAATAGGTAGCCTAAACTTTTCTACTATAGTAGATTCACATAGGATAGTGATTTTGCTGTTCATTAACTTACTCATTTTGTTGGCTGAGGAAAAGTAAATGTCGACAGTTATTCTAACATGTTCAAAGTGCACATCAGAATTTGGTAAGATTTGGCCGCATTTTCCTAACATAAACCCTGCTACACAGACTCGCGATGTTGTGTCCCAAACTAACGTTAAGCAAGCAAAAATCAAACCGCTATGCAAGCTAACTACGTAGCTAGCACGATATTTACCTTGATTGAAGGTCGATTCATCTTCATAGTGTAGTATACTATGCTGTTACTAAGCAGTGATGTAGTACGACAGTGTTACGTTACTACACCTAATAGGAAATGCACATGCGCACTAGTGTGCCCGGGAACCATAGAGCACGAGAGGTTTTGACTAAACGAAAACTAACTGTACTCCCGTCTCCTGCCTGGTCATTTCTCCACAACACAAATATTACACATAGTTTGTCGCCCTACAGAGCTAGCAATTTTGCAGAGTCGTATATATATTTTGCGACACTAGATGATTGACTAGTAAGCCTTCAGGGTTGTTACTAGCTACCGACTGCTAACACGGAATTCTGGGATTTGTAGTGCAGACAAACTACAACCAGAGATAATAGCAAAAATAGAATAATGAGCCAGATTCAGTTTCTACAGGAAGCTCAGGGACCGGCAGTGGTAATTTACTCATCGATTAAAAATGTAATCTCAATACAGTTTTCTGCTCCCAAAAATAGAATATGTTACGAACAGAGTAGATTAAGTTATGTAGACTTTACCTTTTTAGAAACGTTGGTAAAAGTGCGTTGTTTAGATGCGCATTTCAGAGTAAGTGTTCCATAACGGAAAAACGCAAATGTATTCAAAAACGCCCCAATAGGATCTCACTATCTCGTGCTTGTCCTGCCGAATATGGTTAATTTGCTTATTTTGTGAATGGGTGGAAGAAGGTCACCTAGCTGTTAGTGTTGGACTAGTAACCCAGCCGACAAGGTTGATTTGCCCTTGAGCAAGGCACTTAACCTTAATTTGCTCCAGGTGTGCTGTACTGCCATGGCAGACCCTATAAAGCACCACATTTCACTGTACATATCCTGTGCACGTGACAACAATTAAACATCTTATTTAAAATCTTTGATAAAGGCTAGAGTACCCACATGGACCTTTCTCCAACAGCTTCTGCTATAACTGCATCCCACATTTAATTTAAGTGCATGTTTCACTTTCAATCACTTCTAACCTGATAACACATATTTACTTTTCTATTTGTTTAATGTAATGTTAAGAATGTAGTCCTGACAAAATAGAAATATATCCAGAATGCACCCTAAGTTATAAAGATCTGTGTGAGTTGGTTAGGTGAGCATTATTCTCTTCCGCCCGACATTTCACTTGAACCATATTGAGCAGGAAAACAACAAGAACGCTATTGTCCTTTCATGGAGTTGGGGAGATAGTCAAAACCACTTTCAAAAGTACTCATTCCTAAAATATGTCCTTGCTATATATAAAACACTTGTCTTATTATATTCTCAGAATCTATCTAAACCCCTACTCACTCTAGCCTGGTCCTATACTGCATGTGTCACAAAGAGTTGGTTAAAGAACATTCAGCACGGGACCAGGCTACCACCCCACCAACCCAAGCCTTGTCCCATTTTGTATTATATGTGCTGTAGCCAACTCTTCCACACAGAGAGGAGTTGGCTACTGCACAAAAAGGCTAATCCTACCCCAACCCACCCGTTCTTATGCAATTCAAACAGCTAGGGTTCAGTGATCATATTCAGTTGTTATTGTGTCCATTTGTATAATCACAGAGGCCTTTCCCAGCCCTGTTTGGCAGTATGACAGTCAGTGCCTGTAGCCATCTCTCTATCAGTCTCCCTGAGAGGGTCCCTGCTACTGATCCAAAGGGTTCAGTTGGAGAGACGTTCTAGAATGCTTGATTTGATATGAAGTTCGTCATCTCATCAGACAAGGCCTGTATTCATGAAATATCTCAAAATAGGAGTTCTGATCTAGGATAAGTTTAGCCTTTTAGATCATTATGCATAAGATTACATATGGGGGGGTGGGCTGATCCTAGACCAGCACTCCTACTCTGAGATGCTTTATGAATACATGCTCTGGACTGCATATGTATAATTGGTCTCGTCGTCGTATCCAATCCCTCAGTTCTTCATCTAGTTTAGTCCTCTGCCTTGGCCTCCATCTCTCCATCCTCGTCATCTCCGTCCACCTCAGCGTTCTCTCTCTCCAGTTGCTCCAGCTGGCGGGCCAGCTCTGTCTCATCTATGTCGGTCACAACCTTCGCCTGGAGGGGAGGAAAACATATAAGACATTAACACATGGACATTGAAAGCGCAATGTCCTGAACATTGTTGCTGCTTTTAATACTGTTTTAATGTGAGATCTCTGGCGAGTAAGACTTCCAAAGCATGTATTACATATGGCAGGAGTTACAATTTTCTGTTTTACATGAAACTTCTACCACCCCACCTTGGACTTTCCATTGTCCCCCTCTTCCTAGTGTATTAAAATACAGCAAACATATGATTTTATGTAAATTGTGACAATAAGGTTATTGTACTGACCTCCATCTGGATGTTAAACACTCCTCGCTTCTCCTCAATCTTCTCTTTGATGGCAGCCATGGCCTGGTTGAGGACAGAGAGACCCTCTGTGCGCTCCAGTGTGGTGGTGGTCATGACGTAGCGCGGCGGCGCTATCAGATTAATCTGTCAGAGACCCAAAGAGACACAATGTTGTGATGCATATAGCCTTTTCCCTGACACAGATCTTGGACTAAAAGTCACTTTCAGTGGATGCTTTTGTCTTTTTTAATAAAAAAATGTATGTATATACAGTACAAGTCAAGAGTTTGGACACACCTACTCATTCAAGGGTTTTTCTTTATTTTTAACATTTTCTACATTGTAGAATAATAGTGAAGATATCAAAACTATGAAATAACCAATATGGAATCAGCTAACCAAAAAATATATTTTATATTTGAGACTCTTCAAAGTAGCCATCCTTTGCCTTGATGACAGCTTCGCACACCATTGGCATTCTCTCAACCAGCTTCATGAGGTTGTCACCTGGAATGCATTTCAATTAACAGGTGTGCCTTGTTAAAAGTTAATTTGTGCAATTTCTTTCCTTCTTAATGTGTTGTGACAAGGTAGGGGTGGTATACAGAAGACAGCACTATTTGGTAAAAGACCAAGTCCATATTATGGCAAGAACACCTCAAATAAGCAATGAGAAACGACAGTCCATCATTACTTTCAGACATGAAGTTCAGTCAATGCGGAAAATTTCAAGAACTTTGAAAGTTTCTTCAAGTGCAGCCGCAAAAACTATCAAGCGCTATGAAACTAGCTCTCATGAGGACCGCCACAGGAATGTCCCAGAGTTACCTCTGCTGCAGAGGATAAATTCATTAGAGTTACCAGCCTCAGAAATTCCAGCCCAAATAAATGCTTCACAGAGTTCAAGTAACAGACATCTCAACATCAACTGTTCAGAGGAGACTGTCTGAATCAGGCCTTAATGGTCGAAGTGCTGCAAAAAATCCACTACTAAAGGACATCAATAAGAAGAAGAGACTTGTTTGGGCCAAGAAACACAAGCAATGGACATTAGACCAGTGGAAATCTGTGCTTTGGTCTGATGAGTCCAAATTCGAGATTTTTGGTTCCAACCGCAGTGTCTTTGTAAGACGCAGAGTAGGTGAACGGATGATCTCCACATGTGTGGTTTCCACCGTGAAGCATGGAGGAGTACAGGGTCTGAATACTTATGTAAATGTGATATTATAGTTTTTTTTTTAAATATACATTTGCTAAAATGTCTAAAAACCTGTTTTTGCTTTTTCATTATGGGGTATTGTGTGTAAATTAGAAGCCTATCAGAAGCTTCTAAAGCCATGACATCATTTTCTGGAATTTTCCAAGCTGTTTAAAGGCACAGTCAACTTAGTGTATGTAAACTTCTGACCCACTGGAATTGTGATACAGTGAATTATAAGTGAAATAATCTGTCTGTAAACAATTGTTGAAAAATTGACTTGTGTCATGCACAAAGTAGATGTCCTAACCGACTTGCCAAAATTATAGTTTGTTAACAAGAAATTTGTGGAGTGGTTGAAAAACGAGTTTTAACGACTCCAACCTAAGTGTATGTAAACTTCCGACTTCAACTGTATACACACACACTACCGTTCAAAAGTTTGGGGTCACTTAGAAATGTCCTTGTTTTCTATGAAAACATACATGAAATTAGTTGCAAAATTAACAGGAAATATAGTCAAGATGTTGACAAGGTTATAAATAATGATTTTTAACTGAAATTATTGCTTTCGTCAAAGAATCCTCCATTTGCAGCAATTACAGCCTTGCACACCTTTGGCATTCTAGTTGAAGTCGTAATCTGAAGAGATTTCACCCCGTGCTTCCTGAAACACCTCCCACACGTTGGATTGGCTTGATGGGCCGTTCTTAGGTACCATACGGTCAAGCTGCTCCCATAGCTCAATAGGGTTGAGATCCGGTGACTGTGCTGGCCACACCATTATAGACAGAATACCAGCTGACTGCTTCTTCTCTAAATAGTTCTTGCATAGTTTGGAGCTGTGCTTTGGCTCATTGTCCTGTTGTAGGCATAGCGTTGCAAAATTGAGCGATAGCCTTCCTTCTTCAAGATCTTTTACCCTGTACAAATCTACCACTTTACCACCACCAAAGCACCCCCAGACCATCACATTGCCTCCACCATGCTTGACAGATGGCGTCAAGCACTCCTCCAGCATCTTTTCATTTTTTCTGCGTCTCACGGATGTTCTTCTTTGGGATCCGAACACCTCAAACTTAGATTAGGCTGTCCATAACACTTTTTTCCAATCTTCCCCTGTTCAGTGTCTGTCTTCTTTTGCCCATATTAATCTTTTATTTTTACTGGCCAGTCTGAGATATGGATTTTTCTTAGCAACTCTGCCTAGAAGGCCAGCATCCCGGAGTCGCCTCTTCGCTGGTAACGTTGAGACTGGTGTTTTGCGGGTACTATTTAATGAAGCTGCCAGTTGAGGATTTGTGAGGCGTCTGTTTCTCAAACTAGACACTTCAATATACTTGAGCTCTTGCTCAGTTGTGCACCGGGGCCTCCCACACTTTCTATTCTGGTTAGAGCCAGTTTGCGCTGATGGATGCTGATAATGGACCTCTGTACGCCTACGTAGATATTCCATTCCAAATCAGCCATTTCCAAATACAATAGTCATTTACAACATTAACAATGTCTACACTGTATTTCTGATCAATTTGATGTTATTTTAATGGACAAAAAAATGTGCTTTTCTTTCAAATACAAGAACATTTCTAAGTGACCCCAAACTTTTGAACGGTAGTGTGTGTGTGAACTTGTTTTCCTCCAGTGTTTGTAAACATTGTAAATGTAAACAAACACTGTATAGCCTCATAACATGGTTAAAACAATGTGTGTCCAAAAATGGATGTAGCACCTACCCCTTTTTTTTAATTTTTTATTCTATCAAATGTGTGCGAGTTTGAGCATGTGTCCATTAGGCCTATGGATTCTAATGTACTTGTCCTCTTGCTCAGTTGTGCACCGGGGCCTCCCACTCCTCTTTCTATTCTGGTTAGAGACAGTTTGCGCTGTTCTGTGAAGGGAGTAGTACACAGCGTTGTACGAGATCTTCAGTTTCTTGGCAATTTCTCGCATGGAATAGCCTTCATTTCTCAGAACAAGAATAGACTGCCGAGTTTCAGAAGAAAGTTCTTTGTTTCTGGCCATTTTGAACCTGTAATCGAACCCACAAATGCTGATGCTCCAGATACTCAACTAGTCTAAAGGCGGCCCGTTTTATTGCTTCTTTAATCAGAACAACAGTTTTCAGCTGTGCTAACATAATTGCAAAAGGGTTTTCTAATGATCAATTAGCCTTTTAAAATGATAAACTTGGATTAGCTAACAACGTGCCATTGGAACACAGGAGTGATGGTTGCAGATAATGGGCCTCTGTACGCCTATGTAGATATTCCATAAAAAATCTGCCGTTTCCAGCTACAATGGTCATTTACAACATTAACAATTTCTACACTGTATTTCTGGTCAATTTGATGTTATTTTGATGGACAAAAAATGTGCTTTACTTTCAAAAACAAGGACATTACTAAGTGACCCCAAACTTTTGAACGGCAGTGTATGTCAGAGCGGCATTGGACGAAGATACAGTGGCATAGTATAGAATACAGTATATACATATGAGATGGGTGATGCAGTATGTAAACACAATTAAAGTGACTACGATACCGTAGAATAGTGTGGAGTGCAGTTTATACATATTGTGACGACCCTCCTGCTCTGTCTGCCGTATTATTTCGCTTTGCTCTTGTTTTCCTTATTAGGATGTTGGCGGGAAGGGCTGGGAGGGTCGTCAGCGACATGGGACACACCTGGGCCAGGGTGTGTTCCCGGATAAATGCACCAATTCCCCATTCATTGGGGAGACTCTCCATGCAGACACATTTATAGATTTTTGGTTGTGGCATTTTTGTGGCCGTTTGGTTGCTTTGGCACCTTTCAACACCCCTCATTATCACATTGATGCACACAAACACTTGTATTTAGTTTACTTCAGTTAAGGAATAACTGAAATATATTTTTGTTATCTCCACGAGCCGGTTTGTGATGAGTAATGCTAGATATGGAAACATTATTAAAGTGGCTAGTGATCCATTTCTAAAATTGGCAGTGATTCCAAATCTTTGTCTATAGGCAGCCGCCTCTGATGTGCTAGTGATGTTTCGCAGTCTGATGGCCTTGAGATCGAGAGACTGAAAAGCAGCTTCTGTCTACAGACCCTGGTTCGATTCCAGGCTGTATCACAACCAGCTGTGATTGGGAGTCCCATAGGGAAGCGCACAATTGTCCCAGCGTTGTCTGGGTTTAGGGTTTAGAACGTCATTGTATATAAGAAATTATTTTTAAGTGACTTGCCTAGATAAAGGTCAAATCAAAACATGTAATTAAATAAATTGTCTTTGTTATAGGACTGTAATTTGTTGCAATGCTTTTTTGTCATTTTATTGGCAATGACATGTGACTTGGATCATTACCGTCATTGAGGGTCCTCCCAAATGTGAGTAAAATGATGTCCTCTGTTTAATGGGGTGATTGTAGTCTATTCGGGTGGGAGTGGCTACTATTTTGATAACAGGTGAAACAAAAACAACTGGATCGCCAACCCTTAGCTTCGTCCAGCAACTACGCATTTGTATTAACATTTATTTGATCAATTCTGACTTTTACAGGTTAATATAAACGTAGTTTATAGCCTATCCTGGAAATGTGAGTCCTATCTATCCTCTCTGTTTGTTTTGGTACCCAGTGCCTGAAAAACAATGAACATGTGCTTTTAATGTATCATAATAAATCTGCGATAGTCAGAAAGTCCAATTGAATGGAGAAATCGAATGGGATATTGCGCTCACTTGTCAGTTAACTTGTGGACTGTTTAGTTCTATCCAACAAAGACGTGATAAACCCGAATCAGAACGTATATTGTGACGCAATAAGACGCTTTTATTATGCGTTCTGGTTTCATGTCCTTGCTCTTATTTTTGACATTGTCTGCCCAGATTTTGATATTTGCCTCTACGATCAACATCCTGCGAATTGTTCCAGCCTTGGATTTGCTGACGTTTAGGCTTCATCTGTTCATAGTCGAGCAGAACCAGTCAGCCCAATTGCCAACATGGCTGTAAATGTTTATTATGTATACATTTTTATTTTATGTATTCATCATTTCATACCCAAAGCCGCAGTCGAAAGGAGCTTCTCCGACTTCAAAAGATGTGCAGACGAGGAATGCAGTGGTAAGTACTTGGCGCTAAACTCAAGCGAACTTTCAGGATGCTTCCATCTTTCCATAGCTAGCTAGCTTGACCGGCGTTGTCATTTCAAAGGGATAAACTCGGCTAACCTAGCGCAACTGTCGTTAACGTTAGTTGTAAATACTGTAATGAAACAGTTAGGGAGCAGGTCTCGAACCCTCGACCTTCTAGCCCGAAGTCCAGCACGCTATCGACTGTGCCGCAAAAGCATGCTCGTGCAGCAGAGTCGATTTCCGCGCTTATAACCCCAGGGTCGTTACACTACTCCCTCCTTTCAAAGAGCGCGTCCTCGCGCTAGCTTGCGACTCTACGTCTTACAGGAACGCGTTCACCGGCCAAGCACACACACTATCGTGGATGCAAGGTCCGATCACTTCTGACACCAATGTAATGAAACAGTGGGGAGCAGGTCTCGAACCCTCGAACTTCTAGCCCAAGGTCCGGCGCGCTATCGACTGTGCCGCAAAAGCATGCTCGTGCGGCAGAGTCGATTTCCGCGCTTATAAAACCAGGGGCGTTACACTACCAATGCATAATAACCTAAGCTTGCTTAGTTGTAGCCGAATCGAAGTCTCGGCCTGTGTTGCCTACTGCCTGACTATTTGCCAAATTCTGAAACTATAATAACTGTGTTTCTGTAGTAACTACATTAGTAGCTTGGACCATGTAAACAAGCTTTTGGCCTATATATTTTCTTGAACCCAAAGGCAAAGCCACACAAGGGCCCATAGCTAATCCAAACTTGTGAACGTTGACTAACTAACTACATGACAACTTGCCAATTGATCTGACAGTCTTCTTAGTTAACTAGCTAGCTAGCTACACACAATAATAGAGATGTGAGCTTAATTGTAATCAACTACTATAGTTACTTACTAAATTGACCATAAATATATCATACTTCTGTGTTGGTTTAGGAAGCAAATTGCAAGATGGATTATAGGCCTGGTTAGCTATAAAGCTAGCTATTGTTGACAAAAAATACTGGCATGTCATTAACCCCTCTGCTTGCAAGTTCTTCTCTTTTTACATCTACCTTATCAAGACAAAAACAATATTCTATTTAGCCTTAATGCTTGGCTTTCCTTAGTGATTTGTATTCTATTCACGCCCTGATTGTGCATGGGGCACATAGGGTGGACGCTGAGGTAATGGGCTGGAATCTTTGGTAGGCGTGAAACAACTGATCTTTGAATCATTCCTCTCCACAGTGCTGCTGTGTCGGGGCAAAGCTTTCAACGATTTCACTGGACCAGACTGTCGGTTTCTGTCATTTAAAAAAGGAGAGACTATATATGTCTACTATAAACTCTCAGGCCAAAGGACAAATATATGTGCAGGGAGTGTAAGTATGAGTTAATATTAAATTACAGTACCTGTCAAAAGTTTGGACACACCTACTCATTCAAGGGTTTTACTTCACTATTATTCTACAATGTAGAAAATAGTAAAGACATCAAAACTTTGGAAAACACATGGAATCATGTAGCAACCAAAAAAGTGTTAAACAAATCAAATATATTTTAGATTCTTCAAATTAGCCACCCATTGTCTTGATGACTGCTTTGCACAGACTTGGCATTCTGTCAACCAGCTTCATGAGGTAGTCACCTGGAATGCATTTCAATTAACAGGTGTGCCTTATTAAAATGTTATTTGTGGAATTTATTTCCTTCTTAATGCGTTTGAGCCAGTTGTGTTGTGACAAGGTTGGGGTGGTATACAGAAGATTTGGTAAAAGACCAAGTCCATATTATGGCAAGAACAGTGCAGTCGCAAAAACCATCAAGCGCTATGATGAAACTGGCTCTTATGAGGACTGCCACACGAAAGGAAGACCCAGCGCTACCTCTGCTGCGAGTTAACTGCACCTCATATTGAAGCCCAAGTAAATGCTTCAGAGTTCAAGTAACAGACATAGCCCAACATCAACTGATCAGAGGAGACTGCGTGAATCAGGCCTTCATTGTTGAATTGCTGCAAAGAAACCACTACTGAAGGACCCTAATAACAAAGTTGAGACTTGCTTGGGCCTAGACACACGAGCAATGGACATTAGACTGGTGGAAATCTGTCCTTTGGTCTGATGAGTCCAAATTTGAGAGTTTTGGTTCCAACCTTCGTGTCTTTCTGAGATGCAGAGTAGGTGAACGAATTATCTCCGCATGGGTGGTTCCCACCGTGAAGCATGGAAGAGGTGTGGGGGTGCTTTGCTGGTGACACTGTCTGTGATTTATTTAGAATTCAAGGCTCACTTAACCGGGATTCTGCAGTGATATGCCATCCCATGTGGTTTGTGCTTAGTGGGACAATTATTTGTTTTTCAGCAGGACAATGACCCAACACACCTCCAGGCTGTGTAAGGGCTTTTTGACCACATTCACCCGACCTCAACCCAATTGAGATGGTTTGGGATGAATTGGACCACAGAGTGAAGGAAAAGCAGCCATCAAGAGCTCAACATATGTGGGAACTCCTTCAAGACTGTTGGAAAAGCATTCCTGTTTCAACAACACAACAAGCATTTTGCTACACCCGCTATTACATCTGCTAAACACGTGTATGTGACCAATAAAATTGGATTTGATTTGGGCTTCTTTGAAGAATATCAAATATATTTAGATATTTTTTTGTACACTTTTTAGGGTTTACTACATGATTCCATATGTGTTATTTCATAGTTTTGATGTCTTCACTATTATTCTACAATGTAGAAAATAAAGAAAAACCCTTGAATGAGTAGGTGTGTCCAAACTTTTTACTGGTACTGTATATGATAACATTGCAGTCTAGAAGGAATGTTGAAGCTTTTTCTGTTTTGTTAACATGTTTCATTCTCTGTTTTGTTTCCATTTCTTACAATGGGTTGGTAACCGCTTTGGTTACTTCAATAAGGACCAACTCGTAATCAATCACATATACACTGAAAAAGAATTGGAGATTCCTGCTGAGGTAAGTCAATAAATAGATGTAGGCCTAGTTCACTACTGCCAATGCATCATCGCTTAAAACATTGTCTGGAATGACTGAACTTCTTTCTGAAATAGGTAGTATGACTCAAACAATGTTTTCTTTTTCTTTTCAGGAAACCGACATTGTTTGCTTTGACACTGGACACGATAAGTTTGACAGTTATGACATTGATTCACTGTTAGGTTCCTCTTTATTGTTAACAGACAAGGAGGAATCTGTGCAAGTAACCACAGAGACTTTGTACCTAAACAAAAGTGCTGAGAGCACCACGGTGGAAGTGGATGAGCCTCCACCTGAAGTGACACTGTTAGAAAATGATGAGATTGATAGGGATGTACCTGAGGACATTGATAAGGTTGTAGAGGTTCCAGATAATGATGATCTGAGACATTTTGAGGCTTTAGAGTCCTCTCTGCCTCAGCCTGAAACTCTTGACACAAAGGGAGTGGAATCTAACACTGTACTTGAGACCACAGCTGAGAGGATCAAAGATTACCTTCAGAAAGATCAGCAGAGGACAGAGGACTCTGTGCCGTACAGTGTTGTTGAACCAGAGGAAAGTGAGATCAAAGAAACCCCCTCAGAACCTGAATCCAAAGATGATCCTGAGTTAGAAAATGCACCTGATGGTTTTTCAGAAGGCAGACCTATTCCTGAGTTAAACACCACACTAGGAATAACTTTTGATGCTGTCACTTCCAATGATAAGGACACTTGGAAGGTGACTCCATATGACGAGGAAAGTGACAAGACTGAATATCAGCAGGATGAGGAAAGTGATCATCATCTCAGGGAAACTCCATTGCTGGCTTTTCCTGAAGAAAGTTCTAATTTGGAACACGAGAACATTCCGGAATCTGATCAGACAGATGAGGAAGACAGTCTATCAAAGGTACCTCATACACAGAAACAGGACTCCAAGGACAATAACCTGTGGTCTGCATTTGGTGATACCGTTTTTAACATTGTCAGTGGTGGGGAAAGAATAGCTTATGTTGCCGGTTCAGAGGAAGATGACGAGGAGGATGATGATGAAGGTGAGATTACACCAGAGGAGCCTCCCAAAATTGAAGAACCCAAGGAGTCATTTGGCTGTTCTACTTCCTCTGAGCTAATCTTTGAGGAACCTGGGCACTCTAATTTCAGTGAGGATGCTGTCAAAGTACCTGATGAGGATTCTCAGACGTTGAAGTTTGAGGATGAATCTGAAGAAGGTGACATCGAACCTTCAACACCTCCTGCTGATGAGGCGAGTCCCTTTGAACACACTGAGGCTTTAGCAGAGAATCTCACAGAAGATGACAGCCCAGTCCCTAAACAGCTCTCACAGACAGACATGCTCTCAGACTTTGATAGTAAAATGAACGAATCAGAGCAGAAACAAGCTGTTGAAGAACTCCCCATACAAAAAGAGGAGTCAATAGATTTCTCACAAGTAGAGAATACATTTAAACAGGGTGGTACAGAGCTTTTCAGACTATTTCGAGAACCATACCAGAAGGTCCCAGATCCAAGTAAAAACACAATGGTGAAAGAGAGCCATCAAGAACTCCCCATAGAGGAGGAGGATTCAATACACCTAGAGGGGGAAGAGATTGAGGAAGAGTTACTAGAGGATGAAAATGCAGTATTGTCTTCATCCAAAACTGAGCACACTGATGAAAATGACACAGAAAGTCTATCTGAATTTGGGTCAGAGCAACCCAATAATTATACACAAACCGATGTTGTATCCAGTGATGTGTTGGATGTGGTCCAACACGACGAGGCTATTGACATAGAACCTGAGGTGCATGAGACTGAAAATGATGCTGAAAGCCACACGCCCTCACTTAAAGATAAAGTTCTGGATCCCCTTCCAAACAAAGAGGCGGAATACAGTAACAATGTGTTGAGGCTGAGACTATTGCGAGACCGCTGCAAGGAGGAGGATATGGAGCGCCTCCAAAAGATTCTAGGTCCTCAGAACCTCTTTAGGTTGGAGTTCCTTTTTTTTGACCTGGAGCTGAAGGCTGCCCGGCGGTCCCAGACAAACGTCAGTGAGGACATTGAAACGGTGCTGGAAGCCATTTTGGAAGCCTCTGAAACCCCAATCCTGGATGAGATTGAGAGGATGCTGGATGCCCATGAGAACGCTGACCTGCAGCAGGAGGCTGGTGAGTTTCTTGAGGAAGCTTCCATCTTGGACGACTTCCAGGAATTGGTGTTCACCCTGCGTCAGAAGTACTCAACGGCCAGAAACAGTGCTCCCATGGCAGTGGGCAGTCAACTACACCCTGACACAGGTAATAATGCTTTTTTTCAGTTTATGTTCATGTCAGAGTATAGGAGGATTAAAACCTTTTGTTAAATAAATATTTGGAAAGTCTCATACATTGCTAATGACATGATAATAATGCCTGGAGATTTGGTTTGCAGAATAAGCTGTATTTAAGAAATGCCCAAGAAGTACAACAAAGTAAATAGTAATCTGTTGACAGAACAAATACACTTCCTGACAATGCCAGTTAGATTGCAATGCATGAACATTTACTCACTGTTTGAACCTCTCTGAATGTTTCAAAAGATGGGAATATGTCTGAAAATACCTTGGACATGGGACTTAGCGTAGACATGGATCACCCTCCCTCAGGTAGGTGTTCATTATACTTCCCTACTTTTGAAATTGTGGTGAGATGTAAACTGTATGCATTAACCTAATTTGCTTGTGCTGTATTTCCAGGATCTCTGGAGTCACCTCCTGTCACTGATTTCCATGAAGATGAGCAGAGTGGTTCATCATTCGTATCAGTGCTAATTTTATCTGGTCGTCTCGTCACCCTGTTTTATGAGTATCTTGGAATATATGGTGTTATGGTAAGTTACTTCATGTATTTCTCTCTTGTGAATGGGCTTTCCTTCCTATTGTAATTGACTAATTGCCTGCATGTAGTGCTTAGGACTCAAGTATTCATACTTATTTTATTATTGCTGGGACAATGCATGTATTATTTTTATTTGGGGGGCGGCATTTGCCATGCTGACAGCGTTACCCAACCCTTCCCCTTTTTTCAACTGGTAGTTGAGTACAGCACCGTTTCCGTTAAATTAAACGTTCCAGAACGTAAAAACGTACTGAATGCAGCCCAGGTTCAGTGATCCTTTCCCATTTTTTTGTTGACTTGTTCTAGTGAAGTGTAGACTGAAGTTAAGTGTCCACAGCCGGTGTTTTGCTTATTGAGTGGGATATAAATGATACCCCCGCTCATTTTACCAGGCTTTGTGCGTTTTGCTTAGAAAGTAATCACGTTCAGAACTCTAAAAGGAGGCTAGTAGACATGTTGTTGGTTTACGCAAACGAGTTGCATTGCAAGTCACAAGCCAAACTAACTAGATAGCCAGCTCAACTGTCAAAGTAACGTACAGTAGCGATGGATTCGGAAGAAACAACCCCTTTACCCACTTTGCCCCTGATGACAGAATCTGATCAACTGTCTGTCTTGTACTGTCTTGTACTTCGATATGTAAGTAGTTGGCTACAATGTAGCTAGCTGGCTAGTCAAGTCTTAGGCCGCCACATGGCTGGCTAGCTAGGCTACATTGAAACTGAATCTTGTTGGCAACTTCATTTGCCTGTCCTCTTCCTCATTTAAAAAATGGCTCACTTTCCAGACTAGCAGTATCCGTTCTTCCTATATCTGGGTCTCAGATCGAGAGGTGCCTTCAAGTTGTTGAATTTTGCTTTGACAGCTTCCCCTTACATAACTATCACTTGAGGTTACATGCCATTAAAATCTACATGTGGCTCATGTCTAGTGATATGTTATGTAATCATCTGTTTTGTTTATTGGCCATTTTACAGGGTGAAAGGCTACATGATGCAATCTTTTGCACTCTAAATCCACATAGGCCTAAGGCTTGTTAGTTAGATCCACTCTGTGGTGATTCATTTAGCCAATCCCTGAATTTCACTGAGTGACTGCGATGGAAGTTCTGTATTGTGCAAAGGTCACCATGGTTGGACAGTGGTAGGGCCCCAGTCCAATCCAATCCCCATTAATTGCATAAGGTCAAGGCAAATCTTCTCTCTATTGATTTTGATCAACAACTAGGTTATAGGCTACATCTATTTCTAAACCCACCTTGATTTGATCTGAAGATATGCCTCTGCATTGACTGAGAGGGTGCTCAGTGGGATAACCATTAGCCATGCTTGTAAACAGAACACTGGAATGCCTGATGGTTTAGTTCAATGTTTTTAACATCACTTATTTTCTTCTGTCATCTCAGCCCAGCTACTACCCAACTTATTTGCTAAGCCTGACATGTGCTGTAGTAACACTGATTTGACCTGTCTTTCCCCAGATGGTCACCAGCCTGCCAGAGCACTGGAAGCCAGGTCCAGACTTCTACGGCGTGTCCTGTGAACCCGTGCTGATCACTGCAGGTGCCGGGGTCATCGGCTTCCTCTTCTGGAGGAGCATTCTATCTGTAAGTCGTTGTTGCACAGTTACTGCTTTCATAATTTCATTATCTGATTGCTTTATGTTATTCTATGATGTATTGTATGCTACCGTTGAGGAGGCTGTTTGCTGCCACTTTTCTTTTCCTTCTCACAGGTCAAAAGCAAGTCATATCTAAGTAAGTTCTTCTCTCTGGCTATTTAGGGTGCATAGTGAATCCTCATTCATATTGCTTACAGGCTGGTGTTCTTGTCATGTGTAAACCATGTCTGATTTCATACTCTTGTCATGGTTTTTATTCACTACTGAAAAAGAAATGGTGGACAGGATGAAAAAGCTTGAACAAGAGAAGAAGGAGATACTCCAAAAGGTCGCTGAACTGCAGCAACAGGTAAGTTGCAGAGACTTTTCACTGACTAAGATCCAGACTTTTGAGTTCAATGTGAATTAAGGTACATAATGTTTTGACAGTATATTTCTACTGGGTTCCCCTCAGGGCGAAGAACTTAAAGAAAAGCAAAAGCTGTCTGAAAAATCTGCCACTTTATCTCTGGAGAAGATCCAGGAATTGGAGGTGAGTCTCTAAGAAATATTATCTTGATCACATGTCATTGTCATGCTGACAATTATTAGATTTTTTTATTATTTTTTTCTTCTCCATAGTGTTTAAATTGACTAAGCATTTTCTTTTTCTATCCAATAGAATATTGTGCAAGAGATGGAGAGACAAAATGAGCGCCTGGACGAGGAAAATAACTTACACGCCATATCCTTTGACAAAGAGCGGGCCAATACTGCGAAACATGAAGATATGGTGAGTAGTATTGAGCGATTTAGCTGTAATTAAAATGTTTCAGAACAACCAATTCTCTGACGTCGGTTCAATTATTTGAATTCCATTAAGTTAGTTTATTATGTGAGCTCAATGTGCCGTTTCTCTAGAGAGAAATCAAATCAAGCACATACTTCGGGACGTTGTAGTTTTCAACAGGAGAATAAATATTCCACATAGTTTAGTGCAGAAAATGTGGTAATTGACTAAAATGACCACAATCCATTGCACCTACAGCTGCATGGACTTGCGCGGGCAGACAGAGAGAAAGGGACAGCCTGCAAATGAGAGAGAGATACCCTAGAGAGCAGTTGCTTTCGTGATGTAGACAGCATAGGCAGCTACTATTAGCCAGCTACTATCCTAAATAGGATGGCTCGTTGATGAGGACAGAGAAAGATGGTTGTCATTATGCTAATCATTATCTTTGCCCATAGATGTCCGAAATGGACAAAACCATTGAGAAGTTGAAGCGCAGCAAGAAGAAGACCCAGGATGCACTGTCGAAGGTATAGGTCATATAAGTGAACATGCCCAATGAAAATATGTCAAATATATTAACATTGCAACAATCAAATGTAAAGTGTTTATTTCCTTTTAATTATCCTTATCATTGAATCTGTAGTCTACCATTCTGATGGATGAAGCCAAACTCCGCGAAGATGCCCGGAATGTCCAGGTCCAGGTTCTGGAGAAGGATATTGCCACCCTGAAGGAGGAGAACCTCTCGGTGAGTACCAATATGGAACAACGATTCACACTTTAAGCCTCATGACATTGTGTAGGACTCATTGGCCATGCAGGGCCTGCATTGCACCGTCCTGATGACCTAATTTCCTTGTTACAGCTGCACCATGCTGCCAAGTTGTGGGAGGAGAAGCACAGGGAGACAAGCGAGCAGATCAAAGTCTACCAGAAGTCCCAGAAAGACCTGGAGGATTCCCTCCTTCAGAAGGACCACAACGTAGAGTTTTTTTTACACGTTACGATATTGTTACACACATCAATTCCTGTTCACACGTTCTCAAATGCACCCTGATGACAAAGAAACATGTCACCTGTATTATGTTCCAAAAAAATACTTCTTGACTGATTCCAGGGGAAAAGTGTAATGTATCAATTGGTGGTTCTCAACCTCTCTGGCAGGTTCTATCTGACCTGCTAGGAGACCTGGAGGCCTGCGATGACCTGAAAGGTGGAGTTGTTGCTAACGGGGTAGCCTCTAACAGTAAGTCACCTGACACGGTGTCCTAATCAGAGGAGGCTGGTGGGAGGAGCTATAGGAGGACGGGCTCCTTGTAATGGCTGGAATGGAACCAAATACATGGAAACAGTGTGCTTGACTCCGTTCCATTTATGCCTTTATAGTGAGCCAGTCCTTCTATAGCTCCTCCCACCAGCCTTCTCTGATTAGGATACTGTCATGTGATTTGGTCTTATGTAGCAAAATTTGAAATTGTGTTTTTTTACATTGGATTAAAGTAGAGACTCGGAGCATCAAAATGGTATATCATACACTACAGTTGAGGAACAATGGGAAAGTAATTCTGCTTTGAAAGTTGATAAACTTGTAACCCATACTGGAGAGCTCTTCTTTGTCTATACCCATTCAGCATTGTTCACACATATTGTTAGCTAGCTAACAATATGCTTTATTTTGCAATGAGAAAATGACTTTCTGACAAAATTAGAAACTTATATCTGAAAATGGTTTCCCTTAGTTTGAAGATGTATTCTGGAGACAGGTGTTTTATACAACAGCCTTCTATGTGTTCTATTTTCGACTGCCTCTGCATATTTGCAATCAAACCACAGAATTTTCTCCATCTCCTTAGCTATCATACTCTGCTTCCACCGGACAGTCCACTGATTTCAAAACTTGGGTCTCCTAAAAGTGGAGAGCATCTTTCAAAAAAGCTGCGTTAGAAAGGGTTACTTACACATACTGAGAAGCTCATGTTATAGACAGAAGCGTGCTACATGGCAGACCAATCCGAACTCGTTTCATGGCGCGTCCAGCTCATCCATTATCTCAGCCAATCATGGCTAGAGGGAAGGTTCCTTCCTTTTTCCGTGGCTAAACTAACTCTGCTCATAGTTTACCATTTTTATTCGGATTTACGGATGGCATACAAGTTTGTTATTAAGGCACATGGAAGTTCACGTACCAGAAGGCATTTTGCCCCCAAAAACGCATTTTGATAGTTATACATTCAAATGCCTCTCCTGTGAAGTATTGACGCGCGACATACGCCTACTTTCCTGAAACGTGTCACTGTGTTTACAATTATTTGTTTCAGACAAGCAGACCATCATCCAAAACCGCCATAAGCAAATGATGGATGTCTCTCGGGTAAGACTGAGTTCTTTCTTGAACGGACCCAGATTTCTGTGTACCTGAAGGCAGGTAAAACTTGTGCTCAGAACCAAGAAGTGTGTCAACTCTTCCACTAACTGTTGGAAGAACTTTCCACAGGTCCAGACCACTCTGTCTGTTGTGGAGGAAGAGCGCGATCGCTTCATGACCAAGCTGCTGAACGAAGAGAAGTCCAGGAATGAGCTGGAAGGTATGTCCCAGCAACTAGAATTTGATATGCATCACTGCCTTTTCTCTCTCAACACTATCAACTTGTTTTCACCACAGAGCAATTTCAGAAGCTGGAGCATGACATCTTGTTGGTGAAAAGTGACAAGAACCACCTGGAGAACCAGTACAAGACCCTGCAGCAGAAGAATGACATCATGACAGAGATGTACCAGCAGAAGGAGAACGCTTTGCAGCAGTAAGTGGAATCAGAAGCAGTGCAGTTCATGTGTTAATACCATAGTAGGGTTTGTTCTCCATGGTTCCACAGCATGTAAAAAAAAAAACATTTTTCCTTGTCTTTTACTGTATTCTTTTACTGTGAGGTTTGAGGTTTTCAAATGGTCTTTAAATAGTTTGATTTAATTTGTGTGTCGCCTTACAGGAAGCTGACCAAGGAGGAGTTTGAGCGCCCCAACAAGGAAGACCGGCTGACGGAGATGGATGGCAAGGCCCTAGAGGAGGAGGTCAAGGTGTGTAGGCAGCGCGTTAAGGAGATCCAGGACGAGCTGAAATGGACCGAGAAGTTCTACAAAGCTCAGATCATTGAGCAGGAGCAGAAATCTCACGAGAACTGGGTTTGTACAATACAACTTTATTAGTCCATTTGTTAAAGAAACAACAAATGTCTCATTTCTCAACCCCCATCGATGGCACATACATTAGGATCAGGATTTTTTTTTTGAAGTCTTCTGTTTGGCCAGTCATTTGTAAGGTGAGTTTAGTCCAAAACAGGAGATTTTAAATGTCTCTTCTTTCTCTCTAGGTGATTGCACGCGCCGCAGAGCGAGCTCTGTTCGACGAGAAGAAGGAAACAACTAACATTCGTAACTTGTGAGTGCAACACTAATACAACAGACTCAATTGGGCTATACCAAATTAGGGCTCACCTATTGCTCACTCAAAATGGAGACAGGCAGATCCTTTCATTTGGTTTATTTTTGGTCAATCTCACATTTACTTTTTGAATTAGTCATAATAGTAAAGTAAAAAGAGGCACATTGTGAACCAAAGGTTGCACTGCCAAGTCGAAGGGCCACAAATGCAAGTGTTTTGGTCACAGTTTTGCAATGCAGTAAGCTGTATTAGTCTAGATTTGGAGGTACAGTATTGAGAATCTAAATGCCTGTTCTCTTTTTCACCCTAGACTGACTGACATGTCCAGCAAGCTGAAGGAGCTCTGTAGGCCTCTGTTCAAGCCCACCCCTGGGATGGCTCCCATGCCTCTCCGACGAGGTAAGAACCAATCCTCAGTTCACGTTATTTAGTACTGGCACGTCTGGGGTGCATTCAGTAAGGCAAAATCGTCAGAACATAACTTGCAGGTAGAAATGAAATGAATAGGGCTGATATGACTCTATTCTTGAGGACAGAGAATCATATTTCTATCTGAACGTTCTGTAACGTTCCTGACCATTTCTATTGTCTTGTCGGTTGGATATCATCTGTGACTGCGTTTCAAATTAGATCTTGGACTTTTTGACTGTCTGATACCTCATCTGCTGTTTGACGTCCACCCTCTGAAATGCATGTTTTCCTGGGGTTTTGATTTGAATTCCTTGTAGCTGGTCCAATGTGGAGAGACTGAGAGTGGTATTTGGCTGAGTGTTTTGTTGTTAAATGGTTTTGCTAAACAGGTGATTCGTACAGGCCCTCACCTGTGAGAAGTTCACGGGTGCCCCCCCTCCCCCTGTGGGGCGAAGGAACAAGCCCTACCGTGAGTCTCCTGAACCCACGCCCCGGACAGCCTTGGCCCTGATTGGCCGAGCAGTACCATCCCTCAGCCAATCAACCATCCCCCCCTTGTTCACCCTTGTATGCCCTGACTCCCCGCTTCTTTTTCACCTTTCCTTTTTCCCTGTCTTTACCTCCGCTGTGGTGTTTCAATAATATCCTTTATTTTTCTTCCTACTGCTCTCATCCTGCTCCTAGTTGGTACCCATTTGACCTTTTCCTCTTCCTAATGTTTGTCTTCTAATTACGTCCTCTCTGATTTTCGAAGACATTCTTTCCTGTCTCTTTCACTGCCATCTTTTCTCCCTCTACTGCCATACCCATCTTTCTCACCTGTGTTTGCGTGTCCAGACGATCCAGAATGTTCCCATGCCTTCGTTTGCTTTCACAATTTGGAATAACCGCTCTTGCATCCCTCTTGCTCTTTCAGTACTATGGTGGTGTTTTTGTTGTGTTCAGCTGTTGTGAGATCATATGTGTGTGGCAACTCGTTAGGTTACTAAAGCTTCAGCCTTTGCTTTCCCTTGTGTTATTACTGCATTCCATACATTTGTATATATATATATTTAAAATATACGCTACCGTTCAAAAGTTTGGAGTCACTTAGAAATGTCCTTGTTTTTGAAAGAAAAGCATTTTATTTTCAAATTGATCAGAAATACAGTGTATACATTAATGTGTAAATTACTATTGTAGCTGGAAACGGCTTTTATTTTTTACATTTTATTTTTTAAATGGAATATCTACATGGGCGTACAGAGGCCCATTATCAGCAACCATCACTCCTGTGTTCCAATGGCACGTTGTGTTAGCTAATCCAAGTGTATAATTTTAAAAGGCTAATTGATCTTTAGAAAACCCTTTTGCAAGTATGTTAGCACAGTTGAAAACTGTCCTGATTTAAAGAAGCAATAAAATTGGCCTCCTTTTAGACTAGTTGAGTATCTGGAGAATCAGCATTTGTGGGTTTGATTACAGGCTCAAAATGGCCAGAAACAAAGCACTTTCTTCTGAATCTCGTCAGTCTATTCTTGTTCTGAGAAATGAAGGCTATTCCTTGTGAGAAATTGTCAAGACACTGAATATCTCACACAACGCTGTGTACTACTCTCTTCACAAAACAGCGCAAACTGGCTCTAACCAGAATAGAAAGAGGAGTGGGAGGCCCCGGTTCACAACTGAGCAAGAGGACAAGTACATTCGTGTCTAGTTTGAGAAACAGAAACGCCTCACACGTTGAGGAACTGGCAACTTCATTAAATAGTACCCGCAAAACACCAGTCTCAACGTCAACAGTGAAGAGGCGACTCCGGGATGCTGGCCTTTCAGAAGAAAAGTCTTTGTTTCTGGCCATTTTGAGCCTGTAATCGAACCACGCAGCCGTTATACTGCTCAGAAAGGAGACGCGTTCTGTCTCCTAGAGATGAACGTAATCCTAACCGACTTGCCAAAACTATAGTTTGTAAACAATAAATTTGTGGAGTGGTTGAAAAACGAGTTTTAATGACTCCAACCTAACTGTATGTAAACTTCCAACTTCAACTGTATATACACATACACACAGTACCAGTCAGAAGTTTGGACACACCTACTCATTCTAGGGTTTTTCTTTATTTTTACTATTTTCTACATTGTAGAATCATAGTGAAGACATCAAAACTATGAAACAACACATATTGAATCATGTAATAACCAAAAGTGTTAAACAAATCAAAATATATTTGAGATTCTTTAAAGTAGCCTCCCTTTGACTTGATGACAGTTTTGCACACTCTTGGCATTCTCTCAACCAGCTTCACCTGAAATACTTTTCCAACAGTCTTGAAGGAGTTCCCACATGCTGTGCTCTTGTTTGCTGCTTTTCCTACACTCTGGGGTCCAACGCATCCCAAACCATCTCAATTGGGTTGAGGTCGGGTGATTGTGGAGGCCAGGCCATCTGATGCAGCACTCATCACTCTCCTTGGTCAAATAGCCCTCACACAGCCTGGATGTGTGTTGGGTCATTGTCCTGTTGAAAAACAAATGATAGTCCCACTAAACCAGATGGGATGGCGTATCACTGCAAAATGCTGTGGTAGCCATGCTGGTTAAGTGTCCCTTGAATTCTAAATAAATCACAGACAGTGTCACCAGCAAAGCACCATCACACCACACCACCTCCATGCTCCACGGTGGGAACCACACATATGGAGATCATTCATTCACCTACTCTGCGTCTCAGAAAGACACGAAGGTTGGAACCAAAACTCTCAAATTTGTACTCATCAGACCAAAGGACAGATTTCCGTCAGTCTCATCTCCATTGCTCTTGTTTATTGGCCCAAGCAAGTCTCTTCTTATGGGGGTCCTTTTAGTAGTGGTTTCTTTGCAGCAATTCAACCATGAAGGCCTGATTCACGTGGTCTCCTCTGAACAGTTGATGTTGAGATGTGTCTGTTACTTGAACTCTGAAGCATTTATTTTAGTCTGGTAACTCTAATGAACTTGTCCTCTGCAGCAGAGGTAACTCTTTGTCTTTCCTGTGGCGTTTCTCATGAGAGCCAGTTTTATCATAGAGCTTGATGGTTTTTGCGACTGCACTTAAAGAAACTTTAAAAGTTCTTGAAATTTTCCAGATTGACTGATCTTTATGTCTTAAAGTAATGGACTGTCGTTTCTTTTTGCTTCTTTGAGCTGTTCTTGCCATAATATGGACTTAGCCCTATTTGGTAAAATACCATCTTCTTTATACCACCCCTACCTTGTCACAACACAACTGATTGGCTCAAACGCATTAAGAAGCAAAGAAATTCCACAAATTTAACTTTTAACAAGGCACACCTGTTAATTGAAAAGCATTCCAGGTGACTACCTCATGAAGCTGGTTGAGAGAATGCCAAAAGTGTGCAAAGCTGTCATCAAGGCAAAGGGTGGCTTCTTTGAAGAATCTCAAATATTCTGATACTGGTACTTCTAGTTCTGGAAGAATAATATCCTACCATGACATGACCAAACATTTTCCTCGGACTGCAAATAGACCAGACTTTGCTATAAATAGATGGTAGCATGAACCAGTAACGTGGTCTAGAGTCAGGTGCCTAATGACAACCAGGAGAGCCAAGGTTAGCATTCTAGAAGATCCGAGAATATTGCAGTGTTTTACGTTGATGTATCACCGTGTATTTATTGTCCAGCAGGACCACGACCTCACTCTGACCCTCACGGCCGCCGTTACTCTCCGTACCACAAACACCCAGTGGCTGCTAGACCTGGTAGGGATTGTATTTTTTGTCAATGAGGGTTGATGTGGTATTATTCCCTAATCGAGCCCTTATCCTATATCTCCTCTAATCATTCTTCCCTTTGTTCCTCCACAGACACCATGGCCCCACGTACATCCTCACCAAGCAATCTGGGCATCTCGGTAAGTTGCAGTCAATTTGAGACAATGTGCATCTCTCCCCCCCGTTCCTCCATCATGTGGGTGTGTTTGCACTAAACAGACCGCTCCACTAGAGTCACAGGCTGAGGCCCAGGCCTCCACAGAGAACCCAGAGGCAGTGAGTATTATGTTCGAGGCAGCGGTGGCAGGGATGCGGATGTGTGTGTGAGCATGCTTACCCCAGCCGTGGATCAGTGGCTGGAGTGGCAGTCAGCTGGGTAGTGGCGTCACAGGGTTGTCAGACTTAACATTGCTGGCTGGATTCTGACATGCGTGGTTGCTTGTTTTAAGGCGCTTACAGACGGGCTGCGGTAAACTGAACATTTCTGCCTACCGTGTGTAGATGCCAGCGGTCCCGGTTGTTGTCAGCTCGGCGGTTGTGATTAAAACATTGGTTGGTTGGTTGGTTGGCGAGAAGAACTCTGCTCATTGGTCAACCATGCATATTTTGAAGCCTTGAGCGTAGAGCCAGCGCCGCCGCTCACTGGAGTGAGTACCACGAATGGCGCCACTTGCGAAACTGCTTGCGTTTTGCCACCCTACTCCCATTGAAGTCTGAAGACCTTTGCCGCTTCCCGTGGTCCGTCTGTAAGCTCCTTTTATATTTTCCCTATATTACAACACCCTCCCTCTGACCCCCACTGAATGAATTGGTGACACTGTTCTACAAAGCCATAACTTCAGCACAACTACATGATGGATATCTCAAATGTGTTGTCATTTAAAGCTGTGTGTGTTTGAGGTTAATGCTTTGTGGAAACGGTCCTGATTCTGAATCAGTGTGTGGAACTTGGTCGTGTGATTCTTGTGGGACTGTGTAACTTGACTTATTATTGTGGGATATTGTTGTCTTTCTCACCAGTGCATAATTGTTTGTTTTGTTCTAACCTAACGAAACTGTTTGAATCAGATGAAAGGGTCTCTCATTGTTGGTGCCAGCAGCAGGGCTACAAGCACAATGGACCTATTGCTATTCTTTGTTTTAATATTTTTTTGTGTTCCTCCAGAACTCTCGACCTCAGGGTCCTGGCTCCCTGCTGGTCTCTCCCATCAGCTCCCCCCTCGACTCAAGCCTCAGACCAGTCATCAGCCATCCCTCCGGACACTGCCACCGTCCCCTTCCCGGACCACACCACATCCCTCCTCCCCCACCCTTCATGCCTCCCGTGTACCGACCAGACAACGGACACTCAGGCATGATGCCTCCTGGACCCCCACCGCCTAACGGACACCCGCCTGGTCCAATGATACCACCCGGACATCGGCCTCCACCTCCTGGTGCTTACGGTCCCTCTTCCCCACACAACCGGTACCTTCCTCCACCTCCTCACTATGGACCGGTGCCTCCTCCATTCGGTAGGTGGTGAATTCTGGCCGCCAACTTTTATCTCAAGTTGAGTCTTTGCTATTAGTATTTCAGTTGTGGTTAGCAATGCTATTGTTATGTTGGTACTACAGTGTTATATTTGTATGTTCATTTTTCCTTCTACCCTCCTATGGCCCGACCCATAGGACCCCCACATACCTACGTGCACTATGGACCACTTGATCACTTCATCCCACTCCGACACCTGCCCCCTGGGGTGGCCCCATTCCCTCTTCATGTCGGCCCCAAAGACTTCCCTGTGCAGCCACAGGTCCCACATGGCCATGACTCTTCAGTGGGCCCCCAGCCCGACGCTGGCCCCCAGGGCCAGGGGCAAGACTACAGCTCCCAGCAGGCAACAGCTGCCCCCCAGGACTCAGTCAGCTCTGCCATGGCAGAGCCTTAGACACCTACCAACCGTTAACGACCTGGCTACATTTAATCAACCACGATTCATCTCTTTATTTTTTCCTTTTTGTTTTTAATAGGCTGAAAATAAATATCATATGATATACTTGCAAACAACAGAAGTATCTAAAAAGTTAGTGTTCCTATTAAAGCATCAGAAAATCAATGTCTTATGTTTCGTGTCTGAAATGTAATAATGACTTGAAGAGGAGTAGAACTGAGGCTTGTTACTCTGCAAGTCCTATTGTGCAATAACATTTCTATTGTATGACTGAGGATTTAAGTTTTTCAAAGGGTATTATGTTGATTTTGTATTAATTTCACAATGTTATCATGGTTTCCTGTGGAAATTATTCAAAATAAATGGACCCCAAGCTTTTGGGTTGCTTGATCGATCATTTCAGAAGTACCATATTATCTTAACTCTTCCCCAAACTCTCTTCAGAATGAACTGAAAAGGAAAGTTGTGTAAGTTGAAAGTCAAAGATGTATTTGCTGTTCTTAGGATATTTTATTAATAAAACTGGTAAAAGGTACTGCAGTTGTCTATTGTTCATATGAAGCATATGACAACTTTTGTGATCCATTTTAGTTTGAAAGGAAATGTCTGACTGCATTTTGTTTTGTATGGGTAGCTGTATTACATGTGAAAAGCCAGTAATCACCCACTAACTGAACACCTGTCATATGACCTTCACATTTGTTTCTTTTTTTGTTCTTATGTTACATCAGGGATGCATCACATTTATCTATTTATTTTCAATAAAAAGAAAATAACAAAAAAATGTTGCACTTGACTAAAGACTATTTGCATTAAATGTATTTCATTGCATGCTTTGGTTAGAAATGTTTTACTCTGTAGGTCCCAGAACGTTTCTTTGTAGCCACCGACAATATTTAGCGCTACCAAAACACTTGAGTGATTATTGGCATATCTGTAATGTTATGATGTACACTGTTATCGAGGCTGTCAAATGACTGTGTAGTGGGGCTCTGCTCTGCCTGTCACCAACATACTGTACACTGAAAGTGGTGCTGAGTGAATGACACAGGGAAAAGTAAGGGCATACAAGGGATTGATGAGTCTTATGCTATAGTCCAGGATTTCCCAAACTCAGGCCTTTTGCCCTAGCACTACAGTTGATTCTATTAATCAACTCATCAAGTTTAGATTATTTGAATCAGCTGTGTTGTGCTAGGGCAAAAACCAAAATGTGCACCAGGAGGGGGGGGGGGGACGACCGAGTTTGCGAAACCCTGCTCTAGTCTACAGTAACAGTGCAGGTAGAAGGAACAGGGTTTGTCATCACGTTTTTCACATTGTTCCAGGTCTGAATTGACATTGTACATTTCTACAGTATGTGACGCCATAAATGGAGTTACTGAAGGTTAATCATGACGACTAAGTGGATTTTCTGTCGACACCCAACACTTGAATTTGCTCTCTTTGTACATGCTAACAATAACTGCTACAGTAATACCCATCTGTTTATTCCTGATTTAAGTGGGTAATTCTGGTAATTACTATGGACACTCCTGCAAAGCCTTCACTAGTGTTACGCGGCAGTGGCTATGTTAGTGAGAATCAAATATGTGATTCATTATGACTAACTGATCTACAAATAATGAGTCGTTTATTTTATGATGCAAGGTCATTTGTATATTAGTCAGCAGTCACCTGCAATGTCAAACAAGCCCAGTGAAAATTTGACATGTTAGGTTTCGCTCCTTTAGTAAGTGTAAAGAAGGAAGGACCACTATTCAAACAGCATTTTGTTTATTAAAAATGAAAGCAGTGTAAATTGTCAGTCCAATGATAAATGTTCATTTTATCACAACCTGTTACCAAAAGCACAACACTGTATTGACAATCGTCAACCCTGTCGTACAACACACACAATAATATGCACTGATTAGTGTCTCTTAATGCCGTGAGCAAAACATCTGGGAACTCAGAAATCGCCGACTTCAGTGTGTTCAAGACAACTGGGACCTCTGAAAAAAACAAGCTCCGACTGGGAGAAATCTTTTGAGTCATCCAACTCGGAATTCCACGTCGGGAACTCTGGCACCTTTCTAGAGCTCTGACATTCCAACCCGATGATCAGTGACGTCATGATTTGACCCAATTTTTTTTCAGAGTTCCCGGTTCTCTTGAAAGCACCATAAGTGTATTCAGTTAGTGCCATTACAAAAAAAAATATTAATAAAATGGAGACAATGTTTTAATAGTGGTTAGCCAGTGTGTCCTTGATGGGAACAGCATTCAAAACAAAGGTAAAAGACAACTTCAGTTACATGCAGCATCCTTTTCAACTCCCTTTATAACAGGATGACATCATAGCATCTCAGAATCCTTTCTGAATGCTAAAAAAATGCATCCTTCCTCCCATCCTTGAAGTAATCACACATCTAATGTGATAGATTAAAGCAAATATCCCAATATATTACTTTTACCTATTAAATAACGCCAGATCAGTGATAAGGATGTAAGTAAATGAACAGGGCAGTTATATATTTTCACTGTGGCAGTGTCAGCACCAGGATATGACATCATCAATAGACCGCTTGAGCACCTATGACCATGTTGATCCTCTTTCATCCCCAAAGGGAAAGGCAGAGGAAGACTAAAGACGAGGCTGGTTGTTTGACATACAGTACCAATTGCTAACTCAACTCTTCTTTTCCATTGAGCGTCATGCAGAGAGGAGAAAAAAAGTGATCGCTAATTGGCACCAGAGGGGTCAAATACTGCATTTTGTAGCTTTAAGTTTATGGTTTAGGCAGCTTGTTGGCCATTAGCCAAATGATCTTTTCTCAACAAGTTCAAATCATGTGAATGCATCCAACTGGTATTTACAACTTCACAACTGGTAAATTCCCACCTCCCACTTGGTTACGAAGCAGCATTATACAGTAGTGTGTTGTCACCGCTGTAGTTAATATGTGTCATCCAGGGCCGTCCTATCACAGAGTTGAGGTTGTGGCATTTGGGCCTGCTGGGTTTAGTATTGTTGATGTGAGTGGAGGCGGATAGGGAGGCGGTACACCAAACTTTGCTGGATGTCTGATGACTACAGTGGAATTCTGTGGCGCTTCTGCTTTCTTGATGTGCTCTACTCTGTGACCTCGGTTATTAATCTTTGTGCAACGTCTGGTGGAGGTGGAGATAGAGTGGCTTCTTGGTCAGGAGCTGGAGCGTCTTCCTCTTGAAGTCAGTAGGCTTCTTGTACCTGACATCCGATAGCATAAATAAGTGATTAATTCAAACGGTATATTCAAACGGCAGACTGAACCAGAACCCCCCCCCCACCCCCCAAAAATAGCTAAAATCTGAGATTCTCAAAATAAATAGTTATCAAATTTAATTTATTTTCATCTTAAAATAAAATAGTGAGTACATTTAAAGAAAGTTAATCTGGAAAACACAAAATGTGTCACTCACAACTCGATCACAATGGGACCAGGTTTGATCTCATCCATTTCCATGAAGGCAAAACATTTTGTGCTGGTAAACCCCTTCTTGGGTTTATAGTGCTTGAACTCAAAGAAAATAGCTGCCCCGGAACATGAACAAAATTCAGGATTAACGATTGTCTGCCCAATCCCTCTGCAAGGATTTGAACATAAACTGACCCTGTATTAGCTTAATATTACATGATACTGGCTAAATAGAGGCCCCACTACTAATTCAGTAGAAATAGAACGTTTGACTACCTTTTGGTAGTCTCTCGATATGTCTCTGGATCTCAATGTCTACGCTGAAGTGAATGTATGTGTCCTCCTTTCGGGTTGCCACAGGTGTGTCTTGCACTGGGTTCAAATCAATGCCACTCAAATCTGTTGGGAAACAAAACGTTCAGATTCACTTGGGCTGTTCTGCAGGAATAAATTATATTTATAAAAATGTACTGTCAAGTGTCAACTCAACAGAGATAATTATTTAAACATTTTTCTAGATTATCACTGTTTCAGACCTTACCATTTCAGATGTGAAGGTAAGCAACTCATCTCAGCAATGTAAACAATGTAGCCTACATTTAGTACCTTTCACACTAACCTCATGTAGGGATCAATGCATTGCCCAGCATCTTTCAGCCCAATCTTGTCAATCTTTATTGTGAGCAGCGACATCCTGGGCTCTGAGGGTAACCGTGGCAACAATGTACCTGTTGGAGACATGAAAGCTGTAACTTTCTAAAGATACAATAATTGCAGAAAACATTCCCACGTTCCCAGAACTAATGCAGCTGAAATCAAGATAATGGTACCGTCCCAAATGGAACCCTACTCCCTATATTCTTATACCTTGATTTCAACAAGGAACACAGACTGAGACCAAGGTCTCTTTTACAGCTGGGCCCTGCGTATACATGTTTACACATACAGTTTATGTACAATGATTAAGAAACTACACAAAACAAAAAAATACAGCAGCAGATTGTTACATTTAAACATAGGTTATTCCCCTAACAGCACAAGAACTTGCATTACCCGAAGCAGTTACAAGCAAAACAAAAATAAAAATAAAAGTTTAAAATGGGCAAGGGGGACAAGTTCACTACTATAGTGCACTACTTTTGACCAGGGCCCATATTGCACTGCATAGGGAATCGGGTGTCATTTGGGACGTAACCAGTGTCTATACTTACAGATCCTTGTTCAAGTCATTACTGTCAGCAGTATTTTACTTATATAATAATAGGCAGCAGAAGAAGTTGTAGACTGACTAACAGATAAGGCTAAGATGACATACACGTTTTGGTGAATGCTTATAAAAAAAATACATTGTAAAGTAGATTCAACAACTAAAGCTATCTAGTAGTAGTAGGATAGGGTTTTTGATAATAACAAACTGTCCATTAGTAGGCAATCATATTCATGCTACGACAAAACTATAAAAAGACAGACCCATTCAAACCCATGCCAGCCCCTTACTTCTCAACCAAACCATACCTTGCAAAACTGTGAATGGAGCAGGCAGTGAGGACAGAGTGACGAAGCCATGCAGAGAGACAGGGAACAGAGGAGACAGCAATCACAAAGGCACTCAAAACAGGGCCACAAAGCCAAAAAAATAACAATGGCAAAATTACACAGTCAACAGATTCAGAATAAAGACCAATGATTATGAATGCTCTATATACACCATAGATTACAAATAAAACACAGTATTTGTTGAGTTCTTACCTGGTACTCTGTTGGGAAAGGACTCTGGGGAGCCTGCTCCTGTAGCAGCATCCTCCTCTTCTTCCACCTCCAAGTTCTCCTCCTCCCCTGGGGCAAGGATTCTCCTGAATGTAAGATTTCATTCATTAGATTACTTGTTGAATATTTACAGGCTCAGCATGATGTTAGGAGATTAGGTCATTCAGATGGGGAAGCCATTGTTGAATTTTTAGTAATACCGTTTGCTTTACTCCATCATTTGCTCTGATTTGTTCTGATTATTGTGTACTTAAACAAAAAACTCTGTATTTACATTGGGTACGACAATAAGTGGCCTGCATTGTGATGGTTCATCGATCTTCATTTACCTCAAGGGCACTGGCTGCACATCAAAAGCAAAATCTCTGTTATACGTCAAAATACTGTTGATAACTGTTGAGAGAAAAGCACAATTAACACATTACATTGCCAAAACATTCAACTAATGATGAATAAAGCATTCAGATGTTGACGATATCATATTCTTCCTAGTATACATACTGATTTCCAGTTTCTTCAGATCTTCCAACTTGAACTCCTCCTGAGATTGTGTGCACTAAAGGATCAAAAGAAGATGGAAAATATTGAAATGTTCAAGAATTTGCTGAAGACATGAATAGATTTGAGCCAATTGTCACAGCCTTGGAACATCTGACAACTCTGACAAAATCTTCCTGTGATTCACTGACACGGTTGTGTTACAGAGTTAAATGCATATCATAGAAGATTAAGAATTAGAAATCATAAAAAAACAGAATGAGTGTAACATCATACGTTAGTCATAACACAGACACTGGATTTTCATCAATATGATAATTGGCTGGCGAGCCGGAACATGTTCACATACACATTTAATTAGATGAATACTCAAGACAAAGGAGATGAATGTGGACTACAGGAAAAGGAGGACCGAACACACCCCCATTCTCATCGACGGGGCTGTAGTGGTGCAGGTTGAGAGCTTCAAGCTCCTTGGTGTCCACATCACCAACAAACTAACATGGTCCAAGCACACCAAGATAGTCGCGAAGAGGGCACGACAAAACCTACCCCCCCTCAGGAGACTGAAAAGATTTGGCATGGGTCCTCAGATCCTGAAAAGTTTTGACAGCTGCACCATCGAGAGCATCCTGACTGGTTGCATCACTGCCTTGTAAGGCAACAGCTCGTCCTCAGACCGCAAGGCACTCCAGAGGGTAGTGCATAAGTTGCCACAAAGTTGCGTAAGTCCAAGCTTTCCTCCAGATGAAAGCTGCTTGTTCAACAGGCTGACGGGTGGGTCATTCTGGGGTACCTTTCTCTTCTTTCTTATAGAGCCGTCCAGACGTACAAACTTGAAAGCCTCCTCCCCAGAGACCAACCAGACAGACACAGAGAGGGAGATATTTACAGACACAGAGGAAGAGCGAGAGAGAGCTAGGGAGAAAAAAAAGTTGAGAGATGTCCATATACAATATTATAAATGTGTGTGTTATGTGTATGTTACCTGAGTGGGACGTGCAGAAGGGCATGAGACGAAGGAATGTGGAGTATTGGGGAAAGTAGTGGAATGTGTTAATTGTGCGGGTGCCCATGGAGCTGGGGATCAGAATTGTCCCATGCAGGAGAGGTAGGTTGAGGTTTCCAGGGTAGTGCAGATGTTGTCATATGTTGAGGCAGTGAAGAAAGGAGAGGAAGATGGGTTAAGGGGAGGAGTGGTGAAAGTAGTAGAGACATACCAGTACAGAGGGATAGGCCAAAAAGTGATATAAGTTTCAGTAAGATTGGATTTTTAGCATTTATAGCAATAGTTATCAATTGTACTACAGGGATGGATCAGGAGTCCAGTTCCTTGTGGTCTTGTGAAAGCCAGTCTCACGGGGTGTCTCTAATGAAACAACAGACATTGCTACTGGTAAATAAGAGCATCCCATGTATAGATGAAAACAATAAATCGGGCATTAACACACACTACATGGCCAAAGGTATGTGGACACCTGCTGGTCAAACATCTCATCAAAATCATGGGCATTAATAAGGAGTTGTACCCCCCTTTGCTGACATAACAGCCTCCATTTTTCTGGGAAGGCTTTCCACTTGATGTTGAAACATTGCTGCGGGGACTTGCTTCCATTCAGCCACAAGAGCATTCGTGAGGTCGGGCACTGATGTTGGGCAATTAGGCCTGGCTGGCAGTCGGCGGTCCAATTCATCCCGATGGGGTTGAGGTCAGGGCTCTGTGCTAGCCAGTCAAGTTCGTCCACATCGATCTCAACAAACCATTTCTGTATGGACTTTGTGCACAGGGGCATTGACATGCTGAAACAGGAAAGAGCCTTCCCCCAAAACTGTTGCCACAAAGTTGCAAGCACAGAATCGTCTAGAACGTCATTGTATGCTGTAAGGCTAAGATCTCTTCACTGGAACTAAGGGGCCTACCCCAAACCATGAAAAACAGCCCCAGACCATTATTCCGCCTCCACTTTACAGTTGACACTATGCATTCGGGCAGGTAGTGTTCTCCTGGCATTCGCCAAACCCAGATTCGTTCGTCGGACTGCTAAATGGTTAAAGCGTGATTCATCACTCCCGAGAATGCGTTTCCACTGCTCCAGAGTTCAATGACAGCGAGCTTTACACTACTCCAGCCGACGCTTGGAACCGCGCTCGGGGATCTTAGGCTTGTGTGTGGCTGCTCAGCCATGGAAACCCATTTCATGAAGCTTCCGACGAACAGTTCTTGTGCTGTTTGGAACTCGGTAGTGAGGGTTGCAACTGAGGATGCTTTCTACGAGCTATGCGCTTCAGCACTCGGCAGTTGTCTGGGAGCTTGTGGGCTACCACTTCGCAGCTGAGCCGTTGTTGCTCCAATGTTTCCACTTCACAATAACAGCACTTACAGTTGGCAGCTCTAGCAGGGCAGAAACTTGACAAACTGACTTGTTGGAAAGGTGGCATCCTATGGTGGTGCCACGTTGAAAGTCACTGAGCTCTTCAGTAAGGCCATTCTACTGCCAATGGTTGTCTATGGAGATTGCATGGCTGTGTACTCGATTTTATACACTTGTCATCAACAGGTGTGGCTGAAATAGCCGAATCTACTAATTTGAAGGGGTGTCAACATACTTTTGTGTATATATAGTGTATGTAGTACTTGTCAGTAAACAGCAGCTTGAACTAGCTAACTAGCTGGTTTAGCTTACTCAAGGGTTCACATATTCTTCTACACACTCCATTTTATAAATGACCTTTAAATAAAGGAGGCGCCAGGGGAAGGTTTGGCTTCTTGATTCGTTTTCTGTTGATTGATTCATCGTCATCTGAAGACTCATTTTCACCCTGTTCTTCTCCAGGCACCCTCAGTTCTGACTCCAGATCATCCATGACTCACAGTTCTTCATATTTAAGTAATATTTGCATTCAGTTTGGGGGTCAACACATGTTCCAAGGTCAAATAAATGCCTCCAATGCAATACACTGTATATGAAATACATATTGGTTTATAGGGAGAAAACTATTCTAGGTGCCAAAGTAAAAGTGGTGTTGGGATTACTCACTAGGGTCTGTAGAATCTATATATGGTGTTATTTTATGGGGGACTGAGGTCTATGGCAACACTTTCTACTCCACCCAGTCCATAGCCCCCAGTACAATACACTATAGAGTACCACAATATGAGTCATACCCATAAAATAAATTGTTCCAATCGTTTTTCCCTTACTGGATTATAGAAACACTTAAAATAAGGTCTGTGTTTCGTGTAAGCTTACTTTTGAGTGACGTTTTGCTAACCGTGTAAATCTCTCTAGGTCCAGGACAAGCTGACTTATCAATATATTCGCTTGTATTTACCTCTAAAAATTAAATGCTAATTAGCTGCTAATGTGGCTATCATAAAGACCTAAAAATGCCATGAATGATCTGGATGAGACTGCCGAATCGAGACAAAGGAAAGAATCTCTTGATTAACTATATCTAATGTTAGCAAAATGTAGTAATGAATACATTTCTTTAAATTGACAATTCTGTGAACTGTTTTGTGCAAGTTTTAAATTGACACAATATACCTGTTTGCAAAGGTCAGCTAGAGATGACGTGCAGGAGCTTGCAGGGATTTGTAGTCTTGCGTGTCTACTTTGATGCTAATTAGCATTTTAGAATCTGAGAGTAAATAGACCCGAATATATTTTTGAAAGTCACCTTGTCCAAGAGTGATTTAAATGGTTATCAAAACGTAATGCCAGGGTAAGCCTATACAAAACACAGCCCTTAAGTGTTTCTAAAATTCCTTAAGGGGAAAAATAAATGGTGGAAAAACGATTAGAACCATTTCCTTGTTCGGGTATTATGACACCGCCACTTTGGGGCTCTATAGCTGGGATAGGCAACTCTGTTCCTGGAGCGCAGCAGGTACTACAGGATTTTGTTCCAACTAGGCACCACACCTGACCAACTGAGCTAATTGATCAGTTCAGTGATTGCCTAAATTCAACACACCCGCTGTTCCAGGTTGGTAAATCAAAAACATGAAGGGTCTGCGGCACTCCAGGCCCATGGTTGCCTAGCCCTGCACTATAGGCCTATAAATTACATATTGGCTTAAATAGAAACAACTATTCTAGATGCTAAAATAAAGTGGGGTTGGGATTACTCACTAGGGTATTCATTTTAATTTGACTTTATAACAAGAGGGCTTTGTGTTCGAGCCTATTTAAGAAATAAGAGGTAGGCCTACCTGTTTCACAGACAATTATAGGCTATACTATCCATAGATCTAACCTATATAATAATGATTTAACAACAATATACTGGAATAAAATATAATAAATTAGGGAAGGGATTTGTTGCAGAGATCTGGTGTTGGTGGAAGAACTGGTAAAGGGTGGACCTAGTGCTAAAGTAGGAGTTGACTGTACTGATAGTGACACTGTTGTCTGGGGTGATAAGCGTTAACTGTGGAGTTGACCGTACTGATAAATGCATAGATAAGAATAATTTGACACAACAGATGATAAATTAAAATAAGGCTCTTGAACCACCAAATCTGAAGCATTAATTGTATGGGGGTGGCATGGATGTTGTGAACGATCAGAAAGTTAAGACTCAAATGTTGTGTGGGGGGGGGACGACAAAAATGCATTTTGGGATTGTCATCATATTTCAAGGGCAATACATTCCATTATGCAGCATAATGAAAAATGTGATTTCCAATTTTGTGAGGAAGTTGACAAAACCTTGCAATGGCCAATTGGAAAACCAATTGTCACTAAACATAGTGTCAAAAATCTTAGGAATATGTGGGACAAGAATGGAGGTTTTGTTAATCAGCCTCAGCCTCAGTTTAGCCTCAGTTTTGTTAATCAGATTGAGGAATAGGTTGAGTTGACCAATCCGTTGGGCCGTCACCCATATGTAATGAAATAGGAGATGAGGATGACAGCACAAATGTATGTCGGTGCAACAGTCAGACTAAACTAACTGATACAAAAACACCAAACACAGAGGGGGGAGGAGAAATGCAGTGAAAGGTAAATATGGTGAAGAATGTGTCACACAGCACAAGAAACCCCAAACACTTTTGTTTTTGTAAATCACCAAACTGTAAACAATCACTGATTGTATTGGCATATCTCCAGATAGTCAAAAGGATGTTGAATCTGCTACTTTTCTATGCAACTCAATCATGTTGAGTTCAAGTACAGCCATTGTAAAATGGATTTAGTTTTAAAGGGGACTGTGACACAGCTATACAATCTATTGCTAGTGACAACAAAGATCATAAACGATGTCCTCGGGCACCCCGTAGTGCCGGAAGACGTGGGTGAACAGAGCTTCCGCAGTCGGTAGGGCCGTAGGGAGACCGGGCAACGAGATAAGACGGCAGGACTTAGGGAACCGATCCACAACGACCAGGATCGCCGTGTTTCCCTGAGACGGGGGAAGATCAGTGGGGAAATCCACCGATAGATGAGACCACGGCCGTTGTGGAACGGGGAGGGGTAGTAACTTCCCTCTAGGCAAGTGCCTAGGAGCCTTGCTCTGGGCACACACCGAACAGGAGGAAACAGACTCGCACGTCCTTAACTAAGGTGGGCCACCAGTACTTCCCCTTAAGACCCCGCACTGTCCTCAGAATCCCCGGGTGACCCGACGAGGGTAGACTATGAGCCCACCGAATCAATTGATCACGGACAGCAAGCGGCACGTACCTACGACCCTCCGGGCAATGTGGAGGCGCAGTTCCCCCCTTAGTGCCCGCTCGTTGTCCGCGTCCACCTCCCATACTACCGGTGCCACCAGCCTAGCAGCCGGAATGATGGGAATAGGATTGATGGACCGATCCTCAGTGTCGTAGAGACGGGACAGCGTGTCAGCCTTTGTGTTAAGGGAACCTGGTCTATACGAGATCGTGAATCTGAATCTGGTGAAAAACATGGCCCACCTTGCCTGACGAGGATTCAGTCTCCTAGCTGCTCGGATATACTCCAGGTTACGGTGGTCAGTCCAGATGAGGAAAGGGTGCTTAGCCCCCTCGAGCCAGTGTCTCCACACCTTCAGGGCTTTAACCACAGCCAACAGCTCCCTGTCCCCCACATCATAGTTTTACTCCGCCGGCCCGAGCTTCTTCGAAAAAAAAGCACAGGGGCGGAGCTTCGGTGGCGTACCCGAGCGCTGTGAGAGCACGGCTCCAACCCCAGCCTCGGATGCGTCCACCTCCACTATGAACGCCAAAGAGGGTCAAAGATGTGCCAACACCGGAGCATCGGTGAACAGCGCCTTCAAACGGAGGAAAGCTCTGTCCGCCTCTGCCGACCACTGCAAACGCACCGGCCCCCCCTTCAGCAGTGAGGTAATGGGAGCCGCCACCTGACCAAAACCCCGGATAAACCTCCGGTAGTAATTGGCAAACCCTAAGAACCGCTGCACCTCCTTTACCGTGGTCGGAGTCTGCCAATTACGCACGGCTGAAATGTGGTCACTCTCCATCTCCACCCCTGAGGTGGAAATGCGGTACCCTAGGAAGGATACAGACTGTTGGAAGAACAGGCATTTCTCAGCCTTGACGTACAGGTCATGCTCCAACAGTCGACCAAGCAGCCTGCGCACCAGGGACACATGCTCCGCGCGTGCAGCGGAGTATATCAGAATGTCATCAATATACACCACTATACCTGCCCGTGCAGGTCCCTGAAAATATTGTCTACAAAGGCTTGGAAGACTGATGGAGCATTCATCAACCCGTACGGCATGACGAGGTACTCATAATGCCCTGAGGTAGTACTGAACGCCGTCTTCCACTCGTCTCCCTCCCGGAAACGCACCAGGTTGTAAGCGCTCCTGAGATCTAGTTTGGTGAAGAAGCGCGCCCCGTGCATTGACTCAATCGCTGTGGCTATGAGAGGTAGCGGGTAACTGTACTTCACAGTGATCTGGTTTAGGGCTCGATAGGCAATACACGGGCGCAGACCTCCCGCCTTCTTCTTCACAAAAAAAAAAACTTGAGGAGGCGGGTCAAGTGGAGGACCGAATGTACCCCTGATGCAGATATTCGGAGACAAATGTTTCCATAGCCGCCATCTCCGCCTGTGACAGGGGATACACGTGACTCCTGGGAAGTGCAGCGTCTACCAGGAGATTTATCGCACAATCCCTACGACGATGGGGTGGTAATTGAGTCATTGAGCCAAATCGGAATATTCGGGGGGAATGCGCACGGTGGAGACCTGGTCTGGAGTTTCCACTGTAGTAGCACCAACGGAAACCCCTAGACACCTCCCCGAGTACTCTCGCGACCACCCCGTGAGAGCCCTCCGTTGCCATGAAACAGTGGGGTCATGACAGGCTAACCAGGGTAGATCTAGTACCACGGGAAACGCAAGAGAGTCAATGAGGAAGAGACTGAGCGGAAACGGTGGCCTCCCTAATCAACCCTGACCATAATGGTCGACTAAGGCGTGAACTGGGAAGGGCATAGCCACTGGAACAATGGGGATCCCTAAACTATGGGCAAATTATCTGTCCATAAAATTCCCAGCCGCGCCTGAATCGACGAGCGCTTTATGCTGGGAATGCGGGGAAAACTCAGGAAAAGTAACATACAAAAACATGTGTGTAACAGAGGGCTCTGGGTGAGAATGGTGCCGGCTCACCTGGGGTGACGCCAGAGTGCCCTGCCTGCTGCCTCGACCCCCAGAGGAACAAACCTGGCACTGACCGGCAGTGTGACCTCTGCGGCCACAGATGGTCGCAGAGGTCTGGACGTCTTTGGGTAGCCAGCAGGTTATCCAGCCGAATGGACAGGTCCACCAGCTGGTCGAAGGTGAGGGTGGTGTCCCGCTGTTTAAAAAAAACAACTAAAAATGGCATATCAGTTTGGATACTGTAATATCCATATGTGTAAACATACTGAATTATAATTGGATGCATTTTACCGCCATATTATACTGTGCTATGATTGGTTAAGACCACCCAAATGGTTAGGTCATGGTCAGTTTGATGCTGGTTGGCGATACGTGAACATGCCAGTTATAGCTAGCTAATAAAGAGCTACGTTAAGAAATATCCTGTAGTACTGCATTTTATTATTTTGTACAAAGCGTGCAAAACAAGACAGATACTAGGCTGCAACTGGGACAACATTTCGTTTTTGCAGGGGGGTGTTGTAAGGGGCTTAATACAGTTGTATTCCAGCCACTAGGGGGTACTCTGGTGAAGCCCATGGGAAATAAAGAAATATAGTTTAATTGAATTGGGAAGAGTAAGAATGAAAAACTAAAGAAAGACTGTAAACGGCTGTTACCTGTGCTAACATGATTAAAAGTGAAGTAAACCATACTTTTTGCGTTGTAGTTTATATGATAAGCTCATTGGAAGGGTAACATACACAGGATGTACATAAATGGGCATAAACACGTGACACAGAAAATAAAATATTGACATTTAGGAATTCAAAATGCATCTAAATATATTTCTTTCTGTCTATGGAATACATAAAAAAATGTAGTTAAAAAAAATATATATGTATAAAATATACTTGTCTGTACAGTAAGTAAATGTAGGAAATCCAAAATGCACAAAAATATGTTTTTGTAATGTCTATGTGTATAATATATACTTGTCTGTAAAATAATGCAGAAGCAATAAGCATTGTAAAGGATGATAGAACACATCAAATTAATGTGAACATGAGGACACAAAGGAGAGATTTAATTAAAAGATCATCTTTTAATACTTTTTTATGCTGAAGATTTTTAATGCTGAAAAATTCTATGTATGGCAAATCCACTCTGGGCAAATGGCCTGTTGAACAAAAATAAAAAAATAGTTAACATCCTTGCTATTTTAGCCACTTGCTATGTTAAAGAAAAATCTCAGTTAATGATGAATGGATACAATTTGGAAGGATTTTCCAGAGTCATACCTCAGTAGGGTAGAGTGTCAGGTGGCACAACCATTGGTGCCATGAGGTCAACGTGTGAAGGAGGGAGCAAGCCAGAGAGCTGTCTAGGAAGCAGTCCAGGCCCATGGCTTGGAGGCTTTGAGTTGGTCCCATCATTGTAATGTATTGTAGGGTATTTGCTGCCCCATAGACCTGCTGGTAGTGGGAAAGCTGTTAGCAGGAGACCACCAGGGACATCTATGATCGGCTGACACAGTCTTGGTTAAACCACATGAATTCTAAAGCAATATTCACCTGCTTTCATAGAGTAAGGATTCACTCCTGTGGGGCCAGTGTTCCCCTGATATCCATATGTCCCCATCGGTGGAGGTGGTGGTACACACTTGTTCTGTAAAACACATCAACACATTTTCCAAATTGTTAGTAATATTATCACAGTTGAAATACAATGGTTGTTCACTGTTTTTAATTTCATTGAATTTAAGTGTGTACCTCAGCCTTGGGCTCAGTTTTGTTAACCCATCTGTGCAGAGTTGGATCCCAGACAATCTGAGGAAGAAGATGTTAGCAATGTGAAGCAAGCCACAATAAAAAAAATTATCCACTCAATTGTCTCTACATAGAATATAGTGTTAAGAACCAGTTCCTTACAGATCTGTCTTTGTCCTCAGGTAGATGAACCTCCTTCTTATTAACTCTTCCACTCCCAAAGACCCAGCTGAGCCAGCCTCCACTGTAATTGTGAACAGCAGGGTTCTCGGCCTCAGCCACCGGCCGGCTGACAGTCTGGCACTGAGGGTTGGCCTCGGAGTGTTCCGGCTTGGTGATGGACATCATAGCAGGATGCTCAACATATCTAAGTCGGACATCTGTAATAAGTGGGAGAAGTCAGGCCACTCTGCTCATGTCACCATACAGAACAATTACTAGCTGACAGGTAGAAACGTCTGGCTCTGATACTCTGTTACAACCCAATCTTAACCTACACGCAGGGAGGTTACTCCAGGACTCTGCGATCGCATTGTTTTGGTTGCAAAATCAACAATTCCCTGCATATTATGCGAGGGCTTACAAATTTGACCAATCGCCAAACTATTTCTGCATAAAATAGTCACATCATCACAATATTATCGCATAGAACTGACCCATTACCACAGTACAAAAAGAGGGCTCGCAATTTCAACCAATCACCGCACATTTACTGCATAATATGGTTCAATCAAGCCACACGTCAACACAGTTTTTTCCCTTGTCAGCGCGTTTTTGCAACAAATTGGACAAAACAATTGCATATTGCAATGCAAAATGTCATAATTGTTGCTGCAAAATCTAGCATATTTATCCGCAAATATCAAAAAAATCCATGCGAAATCCTGGAGAGATTCACTGGAGTATGAAAATGTATACACTCACTACTGTAAGTCGCTCTGGATAAGAGCGTCTGCTAAATGACTAAAATGTCAAAGTAAAATGGAGCTAAACCTGTTTTATGTAGAAAATGCATGAAAGTATTACAGATATATACTCACATGAGCCATACATTTAACCTATCACAGCTAATTCTCACACTATCACAATGGTAATTTCTTTACTAATTAGGTAAGTTTAAGTGACCTCTTCTCTTGGAATAGAAATCCACAGGTGGAGTACACGCTCCACCATCCCATTTCCACAGTGGTGCCACCATGGGGATGATGGGAGGTGGTTGTGGATGATTGTGTCCATTCTTCACAGGGACACTGGTTGTGAGGAAGATATCCTCCCTCTCTGCAGGGACACTAGCCTTTGGGACGATCCACTCCCTGTGCGCAGGGACGCTGGCCTTCAGGAGGATCAACTCCCTCTGTGCAGGGATGAGGCCTGATGCTCTGAGGATCTTCTCCTTTCGCACAGTGACAGTAGCTGTTGGAAGAATCCCCTCCCTCTGTGCAGGGACACTGTCTGTGAGGAGAATGTCCTCCCTCTCTTCAGGGATGAGGCCTGATGCTCGGAGGATCTCCTCCCTCTGCGCAGTGATGCTAGGTGCTGAGAGAATCCCCTCCCTCTGTGCAGGGACACTTGATGTTTGGAGGATCCTCTCCCTCTGTGCAGGGATGAGGCCTGATGCTCGGAGGATCTCCTCCCTCTGCGCAGTGATGCTAGCTGCTGAGAGAACCCCCTCCCTCTGTGCAGGTACACTGGCTGTTTGGAGGATCCCCTCCCTCTCAGCAGAGACACTTGCCTTTGGGACAATCCCCTCCCTGTGCGCAGGGACGCTGGCCATTGGGACGATTCCCTTCCTCTGCGCAGTGACACTGGCCATCAGGAGGATCAACTCCTTTTGTGCAAGGATGAGGCCTGATGCTCTGAGGATCTTCTTCTTCTGCGCAGTGATAGAAGATGCTGGAAGAATCCCTTCCCTCTGTGACAGGATGAGGCCTGATGCTCGGAAGATCTCCTCCCTCTGCGCAGTGATGCTAGGTGCTGAGAGAACCCCCTCCCTCTGTGCAGGGACACTGGCTGTTTGGAGGATCCCCTCCCTCTCAGCAGAGACACTTGCCTTTGGGACAATCCCCTCCCTGTGCGCAGGGACGCTGGCCATTGGGACGATTCCCTTCCTCTGCGCAGTGACACTGGCCATCAGGAGGATCAACTCCTTTTGTGCAGGGATGAGGCCTGATGCTCTGAGGATCTTCTTCTTCTGCGCAGTGATAGAAGATGCTGGAAGAATCCCCTCCCTCTGTGACGGGATGAGGCCTGATGCTCGGAAGATCTCCTCCCTCTGCGCAGTGATCCTAGGTGCTGAGAGAATCCCCTCCCTCTGTACAGGGACACTGGCTGTTTGGAGGATCCCCTCCCTCTGTGCAGGGATGAGGCCTGATGCTCGGTGGATCTCCTCCCTCTGCGCAGTGATGCTAGCTGCTGGGAGAACCCCCTCCCTCTGTACAGGGACACTGGCTGTTTGGAGGATACCCTCCCTCTGTACAGGGACACTGGCTGTTTGGAGGATCCCCTCCCTCTGTGCAGGGACACTGGCTGTTTGGAGGATACCCTCCCTCTGTGACGGGATGAGACCTGATGCTCGGAGGATCTCCTCCCTCTGTGCAGTGATGCTAGCTGCTGAGAGAATCCCCTCCCTCTGTACAGGGACACTGGCTGTTTGGAGGATCCCCTCCCTCTGTGCAGGGACACTGGCTGTTTGGAGGATACCCTCCGTCTGTGCAGGGATGAGGCCTGATGCTCGGGGGACCTCCTCCCTCTGCACAGCAACTTCGGCTGCTGTGATGATCTGCAGGTATAATATAGAGAATATAGCCATTCCCTAAAAAATCAACCACTTGGAATCTATAACATCATTGACACATACACTGAGTGTATTAAACATTAAGAACACCTTCTCTTTCCGTGACATAGACTAATCAGGTGAAAGCTATAATCCCTTATTGATGTTAATTGTTAAATCTTCTTCTCAGTGTAGATGAAGGGGAGGAGGCAGGTTAAAGATTGATTTTTAGACAATTGAGACATGGATTGTGTATGTGTGTCATTCAGAGGGTGAATAAGCAAGACCAAAGATTTAAGTCCCTTTGAACAGAGTATGGTAGTAGGTGCCAGGCGCACCGGTTTGTGTCAAGAACTGCCATGCTGTTGGGTTTTTCCCCCTCAACAGTTTTCCCTGAGTATCAACAATGGTCCACCACCAAGGGGGAGGGCAACTCAATAGGAAGGTGTTCTTAATGTTTTGTTCACTCAGTGTAGATCAATCCCTAGCATATACTTTCATTTGTATGTGTACGATACTGTAAATACACAAATTATATTAATGTTATCTACAATATATTATAATACCGTAAGCCTCCCTGCTGCAGGGGCATTTCCTCCTACATTTTTGAGCTGATTTTCTTCACTTTAGCAATATTTTGTATCTTTGTTAATTTTCACATTTATTGTGTTTGGAATGGCACTGTTACTACAGGAGATGATGCTATCATAAAGTATTTGATGTAAGTATGTAGGATAATTACCCATAATGCTCACTGACTGAACATTCAAAATTACCATGGCAATTATTGACGCATTCACATGCCATCGGAAACTTGGAACCTCAGAGTTAAAATGAATGTAAGTTATCAGTGTAGATCTTCCTACTGGTTGATTCTGATACTTCACAAGTGGGAAACTTGAAATCATCATTCCATAACGAGTTAGCGAGTCAGAAATGTCAGAATTTCCTAGTTCCGACTTGAAGGGCCTTCTATAATGTAGGGCCGGTCAGTAACCAAATAATTTTACTGTGCCCAATCGCACACAGACTTTTATGGTCACACAAGTGGATTCAAAATGAGTAGCCTAACAATTATTTACATGCCCCCAGGTACATTTGAAACCAAATGATTTTTCTGTGAGAAATCAATAATAGTTGCACACATAGGGTAACAGTGAGCAATTGACAGTGAGCAATGAGCAAGATAAGCATAGACGGGAAGTTGACAATAGCTTATTATTAGTGTAAATAAATTGTATTTCTATGGTTGCAGTCCTCAAAGATTGAATTGCATTGAATTGAATTAATCAGATCCAATGATTTACTGCCCGTAGGGTGGGGTACCACTAGTCATCATTATTATAATCACCATCTCAATCATTATCATCATACCATCATAGACTTATTCTTCTGTATCTGAGACTCATCTGACACTACCTTAGATATGGCAGTCTGCAACTCAATACACTGCCCCTGCATGGTGTTCAGCGTCCCCTGCATGTGGTTAATCGAATGCTTAACATCGTTCAGCAGGATCTGAATCTCAAGCCTGCAAGAAATCAGGTGGTTCAACATACTGAGATGACGAGAGGCTTCAGACCATGCCCATTGGACCATCTTTAGGATTCTTTCTCACTTAACACCAATCTTATTAGGAATGTAACTTTGTGCAGAAGATGTTACTATAGTGTTATTTAGAAGAAAAAAAGTGTACTTTGTCAGGCGCCAAAAGGATGACGGGATGTCTCCCTGCTCCAGTGAGCTCTGCTGGCAGGTCTTGCTCACTGTTGGAGGAACGGGAGCCAAATTAGAGGAAACATATCTATGGTTGTTCAGCAATGAAACATTCATGGCATAATGGGGATTGTCCTTCCCTGTGAAAAGAATAACAGCTGGGGTTTACTTTCTCACTTTTAGATAATGTAATACAATCTTTAAACCCATCAGAAGTGTAGTGCTTACCTCCATTAAAATATTGGTCCATGTTATTTATGGCTGCATTGTCCCAATGTTGACCACTAGTTCCAACTTGTGATGAGAGGGTCTTGATGAAACGATCAAGTCAACATTTTGTTAGACATTTCAGAGATAGCATTAACAATTGTACATGAGACAGTGCTTCCAGATATTGAGGTATCTTCCTTCTGAGATATGTAAAAAAAAAAAATATGGTGTGTGTACTCACATGAAAGGTATCCATGATTCTAGATTAAGCCAATCATGTACGTGATTACCATCCTATGGGTCAGCAATGGAATGATTGTTACACAGCTTTCAGGCAACTTTATGTCTTGGGCCTGGATGAATCATTGAAATGCAAGTAATGTTGTCAATTTGTGATTCATAATTGCCATTATAATTTTGAATATTCCATGAAAGTTATTTGTTTTGACAGTCAAAACAACTCAATTTTACGATTAATCACTTGAATTGAGTAACTTGAGTTGACGGAAGTAGCAACTTTATATTCTGACCTAAACACTGATTTGTGCAATGCCTAATGCATAATCTATGTATGTTATTGGCCATTGGACTGCTCAGTCAAAACAACAAACTTTTACGATGAATCACTTGACTGGAGTAATTTAAGTTCGGAACTAAAACATTAAGTAGCTATAGCTTGATGCATATCCTTACCTTGGACAAGCGTATCCAAAAGGCCTATCCAGTCGTGCGTGAAGATACCTTTAGGTAGATAAAAGTGCGGTACGGGTTGAGACACGCTCGGTATTGTGAATCTGTAACACTGCTATAAAAGCACGTTTTCATTTATAATTTACACTGTAGAATGACCTGCAAGCCAATCAGAATCGAGTTTTAAACAATACCGTGGTTTCCATGGAACGTCACAAACATATTAGGCCACTTGCGTCACAGATTAGTCACTGAACATGGGTTTAATAGCTATATTGGCTATATGTACAGTATATGCACATCGTATTGAATTGAGATTACATTTACTGCACCACTGTAATTATGTAGCCTAATCCTATGAGGATCATATGTAAAATGTCAGAATCATGGCACATGAAAACATAATTAAATTGACTGCAGATTATAAAATTCACTGTGACACAATATCAATGTAATTCCAATTAAATTACGTTGAACCAACGTGGAATAAACATTGAATTGATGTATGTACCCAGTGGGAAGTGATCAATTCGAAATGATTGAATACATACAGTACTACAAAGAAAGATATACAAAAATTGCTTCGAAAAGCTCGAAAAACTCTAATTTCCCTGGGCCAACCAAACGTAAAATGTATGTACGGATTACTGTACATCGTTTTGGATGAATTCGTCTGCTTTCAAATCTCTGACTCACACATATGTACAATCTCGCAATGTTTATTTCTGACGCTTTCACGTTTGCGGGATTTTGTGAAGTAAATGATGAGCAGGAGAGCTCCATGAAATCAGTGATATGATAAAGATTGCGACATGAGAGGGTGTAACATTTCTAGCTGAGGAACAATTTTGGGGTTTTCTCACAAAGTTTATAGTTTTAGATTGCAGTTGCAATTTGTTTTTTTTTCACAAAAAATGATATCTAACCATACAATGAATAATTTTGTAATTAATCAAACCTTTGACATATATTTTTGACTATTTCCAACGAACAAGCTAGCTATCGAAAAGTGTCAGCGTGTGTAGTTAAATTAGCCTGCTAACGTCTTCATAGCTAGTAGCATGTAATCAGGACATGACCAAACTGTTGCTGATAATGGATGTTGAAACTTCCAAGGAGAAAAGAGAAATTGTTGAAACTCACTCATATGCTTGCGGTGTAAAAAAGGGGGGTGAATGCGATTCATACCCGAATACCCCAACCAAGAAGCAGCTTCCATTTGACAAAGAAGCTCTGAATCGTCTGTGGCCGATAATTGAGAGAGCAAGGAAGGAAGGGAAAAGGGCATACTTTGCGGGAGCTAAGGCTTTTGTTAATGGAAGGGTAATTCACGCTGACGCCTAGTTTGTTGACTGCTGGACTTGTCAAGTGAGTTGTGCAGGACTGAGTTTTATTTGCTAATTTGATAAAACTAGATATTTATTGAGGAAAGAGCATTGTTTGTGTGAGCCAAACTTTGTTTATATATATATATATATTTTTATGGCAGGGAAATTCGCACTGACACTTAATGTTAGCTTGATGGCTATTCGTTTTTACCAATCTATGGTACAATGTTATTTACAATTGTATAAATATATATAATTTAGATCAACCACTTACGTGGTGCAAAGGTATGTTTTTATTTGCAACTAGTAAGACCTTTTCTTTTTATGAGAACCCGATTCATGTGAACGTATACAAGTTTAATATTCTTCATATAGTCACTTTGATAGTAAATGTCCATTTCTGTTTTTTTCTATTAATGCCAGGGGAATCTGTCATTTTTTGAAAAGGAGATCTTTATTTTTGTATTGTAAGGGTAAGAGTGCCGACTTATTTCATTCAAGAAACTCATGCCTGTTGCACAGATACTGCGTTTTGGAAGTGTCAATGGTGATGATATGAATGACATTTGGTTTTCATTTGGTACTAATCGGTCAGCAGGTGTCCCTATTTTAAAAGGCAACTTTAAGGCTCATATATTGAGTCATGAAGCAGATAATACAGGGAGATGGATTATACTATTGGTAGATGTTAACCATGTTCAATTCATTGTTGTAAATACTTAAGCTTCCAATAACAAGTCAAGTAACTGTATTTTATTTAGAGACATTGAGAGGAAAATAAGTAAAATGATGTCTAAATTTCAATTGGCCAAAGTAATATGGGGTGGAGATTTTAATACAGTATTACATGATAATCTAGATAGATGGCCTCCTATGGATAGCAATTCTGTTTGTGAGATAAGGAATATATGTCTAAGGTTAGGTGTTCTAGATATTTGGAGACATAAGAACCCAGATAAGATTATGTTTACATGGAGTACCAAAGATTTATCTATACAATCCCGTATTGATTTCTGGCTGATATCTGAAGATATTGCTGACAAGGTTGATACAGTCTCGATTGAACCATTGATTTTAACAGACCACAACGGGATCTCAATAAAGATAAATATGCATGGTTTGTCAACCAAAAAAAGTTAAAGGTTACTGGAAAATGAACAAGACTTTACTAGAGAATGAAGTATTTAAGAAGGAAGTAGCAGGAATTAATGATACATACAGGAATTGTGCCTGTGTTATGAATATGTTTGGAAGTTACATTTACATTTAAGTCATTTAGCAGACGCTCTTATCCAGAGCGACTTACAAATTGGTGCATTCACCTTATGATATCCAGTGGAACAACCACTTTACAATAGTGCATCTAACTCTTTTAAGGGGGGGGGGGGGGGGGTTAGAAGGATTACTTTATCCTATCCTAGGTATTCCTTAAAGAGGTGGGGTTTCAGGTGTCTCCGGAAGGTGGTGATTGACTCCGCTGACCTGGCGTCGTGAGGGAGTTTGTTCCACCATTGGGGTGCCAGAGCAGCGAACAGTTTTGACTGGGCTGAGCGGGAACTGTACTTCCTCAGAGGTAGGGAGGCGAGCAGGCCAGAGGTGGATGAACGCAGTGCCCTTGTTTGGGTGTAGGGCCTGATCAGAGCCTGAAGGTACGGAGGTGCCGTTCCCCTCACAGCTCCGTAGGCAAGCACCATGGTCTTGTAGCGGATGCGAGCTTCAACTGGAAGCCAGTGGAGAGAGCGGAGGAGCGGGGTGACGTGAGAGAACTTGGGAAAGTTGAACACCAGACGGGCTGCGGCGTTCTGGATGAGTTGTAGGGGTTTAATGGCACAGGCAGGGAGCCCAGCCAACAGCGAGTTGCAGTAATCCAGACGGGAGATGACAAGTGCCTGGATTAGGACCTGCGCCGCTTCCTGCGTGAGGCAGGGTCGTACTCTGCGAATGTTGTAGAGCATGAACCTACAGGAACGGGTCACCGCCTTGATGTTAGTTGAGAACGACAGGGTGTTGTCCAGGATCACGCCAAGGTTCTTAGCACTCTGGGAGGAGGACACAATGGAGTTGTCAACCGTGATGGCGAGATCATGGAACGGGCAGTCCTTCCCCGGGAGGAAGAGCAGCTCCGTCTTGCCGAGGTTCAGCTTGAGGTGGTGATCCGTCATCCACACTGATATGTCTGCCAGACATGCAGAGATGCGATTCACCACCTGGTTATCAGAGGGGGGAAAGGAGAAGATTAATTGTGTGTCGTCTGCATAGCAATGATAGGAGAGACCATGTGAGGATATGACAGAGCCAAGTGACTTGGTGTATAGCGAGAATAGGAGAGGGCCTAGAACAGAGCCCTGGGGGACACCAGTGGTGAGAGCACGTGGTGCGGAGACAGATTCTCGCCACGCCACCTGGTAGGAGCGACCTGTCAGGTAGGACGCAATCCAAGCGTGGGCCGCGCCGGAGATGCCCAGCTCGGAGAGGGTGGAGAGGAGGATCTGATGGTTCACAGTATCAAAGGCAGCCGATAGGTCTAGAAGGATGAGAGCAGAGGAGAGAGAGTTAGCTTTAGCAGTGCGGAGCGCCTCCGTGACACAGAGAAGAGCAGTCTCAGTTGAATGACTAGTCTTGAAACCTGACTGATTTGGATCAAGAAGGTCATTCTGAGAGAGATAGCAGGAGAGCTGGCCAAGGACGGCACGTTCAAGAGTTTTGGAGAGAAAAGAAAGAAGGGATACTGGTCTGTAGTTGTTGACATCGGAGGGATCGAGTGTAGGTTTTTTCAGAAGGGGTGCAACTCTCGCTCTCTTGAAGATGGAAGGGACGTAGCCAGCGGTCAAGGATGAGTTGATGAGCGAGGTGAGGTAAGGGAGAAGGTCTCCGGAAATGGTCTGGACAAGAGAGGAGGGGATAGGGTCAAGCGGGCAGGTTGTTGGGCGGCCGGCCGTCACAAGACGCGAGATTTCATCTGGAGAGAGAGGGGAGAAAGAGGTCAAAGCACAGGGTAGGGCAGTGTGAGCAGAACCAGCGGTGTCGTTTGACTTAGCAAACGAGGATCGGATGTCGTCGACCTTCTTTTCAAAATGGTTGACGAAGTCATCAGCAGAGAGGGAGGAGGGGGGAGGAGGGGGAGGAGGATTCAGGAGGGAGGAGAAGGTGGCAAAGAGCTTCCTAGGGTTAGAGGCAGATGCTTGGAATTTAGAGTGGTAGAAATTGGCTTTAGCAGCAGAGACAGAAGAGGAGAATGTAGAGAGGAGGGAGTGAAAGGATGCCAGGTCCGCAGGGAGGCGAGTTTTCCTCCATTTCCGCTCGGCTGCCCGGAGCCCTGTTCTGTGAGCTCGCAATGAGTCGTCGAGCCACGGAGCAGGAGGGGAGGACCGAGCCGGCCTGGAGGATAGGGGACATAGAGAGTCAAAGGATGCAGAAAGGGAGGAGAGGAGGGTTGAGGAGGCAGAATCAGGAGATAGGTTGGAGAAGGTTTGAGCAGAGGGAAGAGATGATAGGATGGAAGAGGAGAGAGTAGCGGGGGAGAGAGAGCGAAGGTTGGGACGGCGCGATACCATCCGAGTAGGGGCAGTGTGGGAAGTGTTGGATGAGAGCGAGAGGGAAAAGGATACAAGGTAGTGGTCGGAGACTTGGAGGGGAGTTGCAATGAGATTAGTGGAAGAACAGCATCTAGTAAAGATGAGGTCAAGCGTATTGCCTGCCTTGTGAGTAGGGGGGGAAGGTGAGAGGGTGAGGTCAAAAGAGGAGAGGAGTGGAAAGAAGGAGGCAGAGAGGAATGAGTCAAAGGTAGACGTGGGGAGGTTAAAGTCACCCAGAACTGTGAGAGGTGAGCCATCCTCAGGAAAGGAACTTATCAGGGCGTCAAGCTCATTGATGAACTCTCCAAGGGAACCTGGAGGGCGATAAATGATAAGGATGTTAAGCTTGAAAGGGCTGGTAACTGTGACAGCATGGAATTCAAAGGAGGCGATAGACAGATGGGTCAGGGGAGAAAGAGAGAATGTCCACTTGGGAGAGATGAGGATCCCAGTGCCACCACCCCGCTGACCAGAAGCTCTCGGGGTGTGCGAGAACACGTGGGCAGACGAGGAGAGAGCAGTAGGAGTAGCAGTGTTATCAGTGGTAATCCATGTTTCCGTCAGTGCCAAGAAGTCGAGGGACTGGAGGGAAGCATAGGCTGAGATGAACTCTGCCTTGTTGGCCGCAGATCGGCAGTTCCAGAGGCTGCCTGAGACCTGGAACTCCACGTGGGTCGTGCGCGCTGGGACCACCAGGTTAGAGTAGCAGCGGCCACGCGGTGTGAAGCGTTTGTATGGTCTGTGCAGAGAGGAGAGAACAGGGATAGACAGACACATAGTTGACAGGCTACAGAAGAGGCTACGCTAATGCAAAGGAGATTGGAATGACAAGTGGACTACACGTCTCGAATGTTCAGAAAGTTAAGCTTACGTTGCAAAAAATCTTATTGACTAAAATGATATAGTACTGCTGGCTGGTGAAATAGGCTAGCTAGCAGTGGCTGCGTTGTTGACTTTGTTTGAAAGTGTAGCTGGCTAGGTAACCTCTAACTGGCTAGGTAACCTCGACAATTACTCTAGACTACACAATTATCTTGGATACAAAGACGGCTATGTAGCCAGCTAAGATCAAACAAATCAAACTGTTGTACTGTAATGAAATGAAATGTAATACTACCTGTGGAGCAAAGCGGAATGCAACTACTCGCTCCAACCCGGAAGTGCGTATTGTAGAGGGAGAGGCAATAGAAGTGTTGTTTCTTGTATTATTGTCTTTTGTGTCTTTAGAGGACTGCTTCACCTTAATGTCCCCTTTCCCTTTTCTTCTGTCCTTATTTTGTCCCACTTTGTCCCTTCTTTGTCCCTTCTTCTCTTCTGCCAACTAGACACTCCTTGTTAGCTAGCTAGCTTCTTCCAGGAATGTCCCTAGCAACTGCCTAGCAACAGGTAAACAACTTAGCTAGCTAAGAAAACGGTATAATTTTATGAAAAATTGTTACTTTTTCAAAAGCCTTTCTTCTTTGTTTGCTGCTTGTTTGGTCTCCTATTCAGTTTGCAGTTTTCTTTTGATTTTTTTTCGATGTACTTTACTCTAAAAAAAAAAACATTTAAATTTCAATATTTGTAGGAGCTCATCTTTTCAGCTGCTGCTGCTTAATTTGGAACTCCGGAACAGTTACTGGGAGCTAAGGAAATTTGATTAAGGCTTTTGGCTATTTCAATGGGAAAAGAAATTGCTCGTGCCAAGAGAGAGAAAGAATATGACATCATAAAGGGAATAATGGATTAAACTAAAAAAAGGGAACTAACTAATCAGGAATTACTGGAGCTATCATCATTGCAAATGCAGTTAGATTGTTTCTACGAGGAAAAGGCCCGGGGAGCGTTTGTAAGAGCAAGACGATTAAAGATATTTCTTTAATTTAGAAAAAAGGGCAGGCGAAAAGACTTCCTTCCATATGTCAATTAATGATTAATAATACTCCCAATAAAAATCCAAAAGAAATCTCTCAGCATGTTTCCCAGTTTTATCAGAATCTGTATACATCAGCCCAGCCAACTTTCAATATGGATCTTTTCTTAGACAATGTAGCAAAGAAGTAGCTAAGAAGATAATGATTTCAGGGATTTTTGTGATGAGTTATCTGAAATTGAGATAAGACTGTATTAAAAGCCTTAAGGACAATAGGTCCCCTGGAAATGATGGTTTAATAAGCGAGGTTTATAAATCATTCAATGATAAATTGATTCCTTTCATTCTTGCTATGCTTCCTTAAAGCAAGGTGTAATTACTATGATTCAATGGACATGGGTGGGGGAATATTTGTGTGACGACCTAAAATGGGGGCAGAAGCTCACCAGCACCCCATCTTATATGTCCAACCACCCTGAACGTCAGACTCTATTGAAGCACATACAGTGGTGTAAAAATACTTTAAAGTACTACTTAAGTAGTTTTGGGGGGTATCTGTACTTTACTATTTATAGTTTTGACAACTTTTACTTTACTACATTTCTAAGGAAAATAATGTACTTTTTACTCCATACATTTTCCCTGACACCCAAAAGGAATCGTTACATTTTGAATGGCTAGCAGGCAGGAAAATTGTCGGTTGGATGTACTGGCAAATTCTCTAAAATGAAGTTGGAAGCGACTTATGGCAGAGAAATGAACATTCAATTCTCTGGCAGCAGCTCTGGTGGACATTCCTGCAGTCCGCATACCAATTGCACAATCCCTCAGAACTTCAGACGTCTGTGGCATTGTGTTGTGACAAATATGCACATTTTAGTGGCCTTTTGTCCCCAGCAAAAGGTGCACCTGTGTAATGATCATGCTAGTTAATCAGTTTCTTGATATGGTGCACCTTTCAATGTGGATAGATTATCTTGGTAATGGAGAAATGCTCACTTTTTTTTTTTTGGCGTACAGAACATTTCCCGGGACCTTTAATTTCAGCTCATGAAACATGGGACCAACCTTTTACATGTTGCGTTTTTTTGTTCAGTATAGTTTATTACAAATATAGCAGTATACAGTCCTCCAGATATCTGTTGACAAGGACATACATCACTGTGTATTTGTTACACTGTACATACAAAAATGGCCAAACATTTTTTGGTTTGTTGCCATTTTCCATTGTTACTAACTTGTACTGGTTAAAAGTATGATTAAAGAAGAAGAAAAACGTGTATTTTTTTGCAAACCATGTTTAGTACTTCTAAAAGAGACAATGACAAATTCATGGTTCAACAAGATATTATAGTCATCAAAAGGGCAGAATTTTAGCATTGATATACTTATGATATTTAACTATTTATCAGCATATTGACAGTTTATTGCTATCAACTGCTGGTTGCAAGTTATTTTACCCTGTTTGTTTCTTTTGGAACAATGGCAATTAAGTTGATTAAAATTAAGAATAGATAGATGGGCTACCACTGGTGTCACAGGCATCACAGGTCTTGACCACCATGTTGCGATGCTTCTTTAGGATCACGTTGTTGTTGTCAGCGTAGAAGAGTACAGAGATGGGACTGAGCTTGGTGGTTGTGCAGCACGCTTTGGGAACCTCATCCGGCTTCAGAAGGTGAACCTGCCATTGAAAACGGTAAATCAGACTCATTCATACATGCACTTTCATATAGTCAATGATAATATCTTGTTATAAAAGAGATATGGGTTATTTAAGCAGTAAGGCCCAAGGAGGGGTGGTATATTGGCTATATACCACAAACCTCAGTGGTGCCTTATTGCTATTAGAACACCTACTCATTCAAGGGTTTTTCTTTATTTTTACTATTTATTTAACCTTTATTTAACCAGGAAGGGCTCATTGAGATTTAAAATCTCCTTTTCAAGAGCGTCCTGGCCAAGATAGGCAGCACCAAGTCATTACAAAAATACAGACAAACAACATGAAAAACTACAAGTAATCTAGTAGAAACCATTGAATTCACAAGAGTATAACAAAAATCAAAAACAGCAAATTAAAAACATTGACAGGTCAGGGAATCAGTCTCAAGATCATTCATCAGTGATTTAAAAATACCAATCGGGACAAGTTCTTCCAGTTTAAAAGTATTTTGTAAGGCGTTCCAAGACGATGGCGCAGAGTACATAAAAGCCCTTTTACCAAATTCAGTTCGGACATTTGGAACAGTTAGCAGGATAAAGTCCAGCGAACGAAGAGAGTACCCACCACATTTCTGAACAATAAAAATGCCCAAATAAAAAGGTAGTAAACCCAAAATGGCTTAATAAATCAAAGTATACCAGTGACTGAGCCTACGAGTGACTAGAGAAGGCCAGCCAACCCTGGTATACAAAGTGCAGTGGTGCGTAAGGGTTTTGCAGTTTAAAATAAATCTCAAAGTGCCATGGTAAAGGGTATCAATTGATCTCAAACACTGAGCGGAAGCATTCATATATAAAATATCCCCATAGTCTAGTAAAGGCATAAATGTAGCTGATACTAGCCTCCTGGCTTCAAAAGAAAAACAGGCCTTATTCCTAAAATAAAATCCCAATTTCAGCTTCAATTTTTTTGTAAGTTGTTGAATATGCAATTAAAATTCCAAGATATTTATATGAGGTTACAACCTCAATCTCCTTGCCCTGACAGGTAGTAATAGGTGAAAGGTTCAGAGGTCTATTTCTTGCTTTAGAAAACACCATTAGTTTAGTTTTGTCAGTATTGAGGATAAGCTTCAATTGACACAAGGTATGTTGAACAGTATAAAAAGCCGTTTGCAAGTTCTGGAAAGCTTTTGTAAGAGACGAGGCACAACAGTAAATAACAGTATCATCAGCATAAAAATGAAGTTGCGCATTTTGGACATTTTTGTCTAAATCATTTAAATAAATAGTGAATAAGCGAGGACCAAGTACAGAGCCTTGGGGCACACCATTAAAGACAGACAATTTAACAGACATAAGCCCATCAAATTGAGTGCACTGAGTTATATCAGACAGATAGTTAGCAAACCATGCAACTGCATGCTCTGAAAGACCTACACTCGACAATCTCTGCCTTATTATAGCATGATAAACTGTATCAAAAGCCTTAGAAAGATCAATAAAAAGTGAGACACAGTGTTGTTTTTTGTCAAGGGCTTCAGTGATATAATTTAAAACCTTCATGGCTGCAGTAATTGTGCTATACTTCTTCCTGAAGCCCGATTGGTACATTGATAAAATAGAGTTAGTAATTAAAAACTCTTTTAGCTGTTCACTCACAAGGGTTTCAAGTATTTTCACCAGGGGTGACAGCTTTGAGATTGGCCTATAATTATTTAAAAGAGTTGGATCTCCCACTTTTAAAAGTGGTAGGACAAATGCTGATTTCCAGATTTTCGGAATATCATTACATTCCAGGGTTAGATTGAACCGATATGTAAGTGGTTCAGCTATGAAATCAGCTGCCAGATTTAAAAAGCAGGGATCCAAAAGATCAGGACCTGCAGGCTTTCTCTGATCTAAGGATTTCAGGGCTTTATGTACCACCTGCACTGAGAATGGCAAAAAGCTAAAAGTTTGACCAGCTCTCACTGGTTCATCCACACAGGGTTGTACAGAGACAGAGGACACTGAATCAAACAGCCTACCAGATGATACAAAGTGCTCATTGAAACAATTCAGCATTTCAGTTTTGTCATATACAGCAAGAGAGTCCTTCAAAACACATGACGGTAATTCAGTAACATTACTGTTACCAGACATAGACTTAATAGCCTTCCAAAACGTTCTAGGGTCATTCAGGTTATCAGTGGAAACAGACATAAAATATTCAGACTTGACCTTCTTGAGAAGAAAAGAACACTTGTTTCGTAATTGCCTAAAATTAAGCCAATCAGCATCAGAACATGATTTCCTTGCTTTAGCCCAGGCTAGATTACGGTCGTGAATAATACAAGACAGCTCAGAAGAAAACCATGGATTATCCCGCCCTTTAACCCTGAACCTGCGGAATGGGGCATGTTTGTTTACTATTTGGGAAAAAAACATAATGAAAGAATATCCAGGCAGTTTCCACATCAGGGATAAGCTCAATCTTGCTCCAGTCAAAATGAAACAAATCGTGAAAGAAAGCCTGCTCATTAAAACACTTCAAATTTCTCTTACGAATAAAACATGGGTTTGTCTTAGGAACCTTAGTATTTCTAACAGTAACAACAGCACAATGGTCACTTAAATCATTACAAAAAACACCAACCGCAGAATATTTATGTGGAACATTTGTTTTAATATCTGTAACGCTCGTCGTTAGGTGGAAGAGAGGAGGACCAAATTGCAGCGTGGTACGTTTCCATATTTATTGGAATACTTAACAACACGAACAAAACAATAAACAGAAAATGAAACTAACGACGCTACAGACCTGAACATGGGAACATAGAGACAATGAACGCAACGAACAGGAACAATCACCCACAAACAGTGAAAACAGTCAACCTTAATATGGTTCCCAATCAGAGACAATGACAAACACCTGCCCCTGATTGAGAACCATATTAGGCCAAACAATAAACCCAACATAGAAACACATAACATAGAATGCCCACCCAGCTCACGTCCTGACCAACTAAACAAGACTGAACAAAGGAAATAAGGTCAGGAACGTGACAGTACCCCCCCCCCAAGGTGCGGACTCCGGCCGCAAAGCCTGAACCTATAGGGGAGGGTCTGGGTGGGCATCTGTCCACGGTGGCGGCTCTGGCTCTGGACGTGGCCCCCACCCCACCATAGTTAATCCCCGCTTCCGTGGCCTCCTCTTAATGGCGACCCTCCATATTAACCCCACTGGACTGAGGGGCAGCTCCGTACTGAGGGGCAGCTCCGTACTGAGGGGCAGCTCCGGACTGAGGGGCAGCTCCGGACTGAGGGGCAGCTCCAGACTGAGGGGGAATTCCGGCATCGCCGGCGTGACAGGTAGCTCTGGCAGCTCCTGGCTGACTGACGACTCTGGCAGATCCTGGCTGACTGACGGCTCTGTCAGCTCCTGGCTGACTGATGGCTCTGGCAGATCCTGGCTGACTGACGGCTCTGGCAGATCCTGGCTGGCTGACGGCTTTGGCAGATCCTGGCTGGCTGGCGGCTCTGGCAGCTCCTGGCTGGCAGCTCCTGGCTAGGTGGCTTGTTTTGTGTTGGGGTTTGTGGGTGGTTGTTTCCTGTCTCTGTGTTTTCTCTGCACCAGATAGGGCTGTTTCGGTTTGCCACGTTTGTTATTTTGTTATTTGTAAGTGTTCACAGTTTCGTCTTGTTTATTAAAAACATGTTGAACACGAGCTACGCTGCTGTAACGGCTGTCTAATGCCTCCTCCTCGGATGAGGAGGAGGAGTAAGGGTCGGACCAAAACGCAGCGTTGTATGCAGACATAATGGATATTTATTAACGACAAGACGAACACGAAAAAACACTTGGAAAATACAAAACAACAAACGACGTAGACAGACCTGAACTTGAGAACTTACATATAGACACGAAGAACGCACAAACAGGAAAGACTAGCCAAACGAATGAACAAACGAAACAGTCCCGTGTGGTGCAACAGACACAGACACCGGAACAATCACCCACAAACAAACAGTGAGAACAGCATACCTTAATATGGTTCTCAATCAGAGGAAACGTCAAACACCTGCCTCTAATTGAGAACCATATCAGGCAACACATTTAACCCAACATAGAAACACATAACATAGAATGCCCACCCCAACTCACGCCCTGACCAACGAAACACATACAAAAACAAGGAAAACAGGTCAGGAACGTGACAGCTGCGTCTTGGTCCAATCCCTGCTACACCTCCTCTTCAGACGAAGAGGAGGAAGGCTGCCGTTACAATATCAAATCAATCAGGGTAGATTTATCTGGGCATTTAAGATTTGGGCGAATGGGTGAGTTAATCAACTGGGTAAAATTCATAGAATTACAAAACATTTTTAAATCATCAGACACCGGCTTTAACCAACACCAGTTGAGATCACCAATCAAAATAATTTCACTGTAAAGAAGTTTAGACATAAGGTGCGTCAAAGAAGAAAATGCTATTTTCTACATTGTTGAATAATAGTGAAGACATCAAAACTATGAAATAACTGAAATGGAATCATGTAGTAACCAAAAAAGTGTGAAACATATCATATATTTCAGATTCTTCAAATAGCCACCCTTTGCCTTGATGACAGCTTTGCACACTCTTGGCATTCTCTTAACCAACTTCACCTGGAATGCTTTTCCAACAGTCTTGAAGGAGTTCACACATATGCTGAGCACTTGTTGGCTGTTTTTCCTTTACTCTGCGGTCCTACTCATCTCAAAACATCTCAATTTGGTTGAGGTCGGGGGATTGAGGAGGCCAGGTTATCTAATGCAGCACTCCGTCACTCTCCTTCTTGGTAAAATAGCCCTTACACCGCCTGGAGGTGTGTTGGGTCATTGTCCTGTTGAAAAACAAATACATTCTCCTGAGTGGTGCAATTAGGCAAGCTGTGCAGTTAGAGATCCTGGTTGGAGTCCAGGCTCTGTCGCAGCCGGCCGCGACCGGGAGACCCATGGGGCGGCACACAATTGGCCCAGCGTCGTCCGGGTTAGGGGAGGGTTTGGCCGGCAGGGATGTTCTTGTGCCATCGAGCTCTAGCGACTCCTGTGGCGAGCCGGGCGCAATGCACACTGACAGGGTTGCCAGGTGTATGGTGCTTCCTCCGACCCATTGGTGCGCCTGGCTTCCGGGTTAAGCAGGCATTGTGTCAAGAAGCAGTGCGGCTTGGCTGGGTTGTGTTTTGGAGGACGCACGGCTCTCGACCTTCGCCTCTCCCGAGTCCATACGGGAGTTGCAGCGATGAGACAAGACTGTAACTACCAATTGGATACCACGAAAAAGGTGTAAAAGTAACAAACAATTGTTTTTATTTTTTAATAATAATTTATTAAAACAAATGATAGTCCCACTAAGCCCAAACCAGATGGGATGACGTATAGCTGCAGAATGCTGTTGTAGCCATGCTGGTTAAGGGTGAATTCAAAATAAATCACAGACAGTGTCAACAGCAAAGCATCCCCACACCATAACACCTCCTCCTCCTCCATGCTTTATGGTAGGAAATACACATGCAGAGATCATCTGTTCACCCACCCCGCATCTCACAAAGACATGGCAGTTGGAACCAAAAATCTCAAATTTGGGCTCCAGACCAAAGGACAAATTGATTGTGTTTCATGGCCCAAGAAAGTCTCTTCTTCTTATTGGTGTCCTTTAATAGTGGTTTCTTTGCAGCAATTCAACAATAAAGGCCTGATTCACACAGTCTCCTTTGAACAGTTGATGTTGAGATGTGTCAGTTACTTGAACTCTGTGAAGCATTTATTTGGGCAGCAATATCTGAGGCTGGTAACTCTAATGAACTTATCCTCTGCAGCAGAGGTAACTCTGGGTCTTCCATTGCTGGGGTGGTCCTCATGAGAGCCAGTTTCATCATAGAGCTTGATTGTTTTTGCAACTACACTTGAAATATTCCATATTGACTGACCTTCATGTCATAAAGTAATGATGGACTGTTGTTTCTCTTTGCTTATTTGAGCTGTTCATGCCATAATATGGACTTGGTATTTTATCAAATAGGGCTATCTTCTGTATACCCCCCCACCTTGTCAAAACACAATTGATTGTGTCAAACGCATTAAAAAGGAAAGAAATTCCACTTTTAAGAAGGCACACCTGTTAATTGAAATGCATTCCAGGTGACTTTCTCATGAAGCTGGTTGAGAGAATGCCAAGAGTGTGCAGAGCTGTCATCAAGGCAAAGGATGGCTACTTTGAAGAGTCTCAAATATATTTGGTTTTGTTTAACACTTTTTTGGTTACTACATGATTCCATATGTGTTATTTCATTGTTTTGATGTCTTCACTATTTTTCTTCAATGTAGAAAATAGTAAAAATAAAGAAAAACCCTTGAATGAGTAGGTGTTCTAAAACTTTTGACCGGTAGTGTAGAGCCTTCAGTGCTTTTTTCCCGTGGGCTGTGGCCCCCTTGTCTGAATTTGGTCAAAATGTCCTCCAAAAGACTTTATAGCCCACTGTGGCAAAGACTATACTTTCAGGAGTTAAACAACACAATAAAAAATCACCTTGTTTGTCTCATTCTTCCAATCTAGCTAGTGACTTTATAAAACACAATATTTGGTATTTGTATTTTATATTATACCAACGATATAGGAAAGCATCTGGTGGCAAAGTAGCCAAAAACATAAAATTATTAATTCATTCAAGGTTTACAAATATGCCCAATCAATAGAACATTATGTCAGAAAACAATAGTCTAAACCCAATGTCTCTATCAAATATGGTTGAAAAGTTACCGATGATTTACTCTGAGATATTTAACCTCACAACACCAAATATGGAACACATACAACCAAGTGCGGTGCAGTCTAAACTAGTAATGGTCACAGCAAATGATCGTTATTATTTCATCAACACTGTCAAGTACAAGTATATTAATGTTATAATATTGTTGAGAACAAGCTAATGATTAATTCTATGTAATTTCTAATGACATCAGGCAAAGAAAACGATGTTTGGACATGAATTTCGTAGCTCCCTCCTGAATTGACCCTTTTTCTCTCTACATTGTATAGCAAGTAAGTGACTATATAAAAATAATATATGTCATTCATCAGACACTTTTATCCAAAGCGACATACAATAAAACCTGCTGTCGTTTATGTATGGGTGGTGACGGGAATCGAACCCACTATCCTGGCTTTGGAAGCGTCATGCTCTATCATGGTCATGGGTGCACCTCAGCCACGCTCAAGGTCCTAAACGATATCTTAACCGCCATCGATAAGAAACAATACTGTGCAGCCGTATTCATTGACCTGGCCAAGGCTTTTGACTCTGTCAATCACCACATCCTTACCGACAGACTCAACAGCCTTGGTTTCTCAAATGATTGCCTCACCTGGTTCATTAACTACTTCTCCGATAGAGTTCAGTGTGTAAAATCGGCTTCCTGTAGCCCGGGCCTCTGGCAGTCTCTATGGGGGTGCCATAGGGTTCAATTCTTGGGCCGACTCTTCTCTGTATACATCAATGATGTCGCTCTTGCTGCTGGTGAGTCTCTGATCCACCTCTACGCAGATGACACCATTCTGTACACTTCTGGCCCTTCTTTGGACACTGTGTTAACTACCCTCCAGACGAGCTTACCACCAAGAGAGTGGAGGACATCGCCCTGAGGCTCGTCTCCCTGCGCCAGGCCTTCACTGTGAGTGGACCCACTTTTATTTTTCTCTCTGTGACTTCTTGTTCTCTCCTAGAGGAAGATGTCTCACCCTAACTCTTCCCTCTCCCCTAGACCCTGCTTGGTTCCACCCTGAGCAGGAACCATCTGTTTGTGGTGGGAAAGGTCCTCCTGGGCGCACTGGTTCAGGCCAACCACATGGTAACTCACTAACGCATTCTCTTTCAAGGGAAAGAGAGCGCCCCTGAGGTGAAATGTGTTCTGTTCACTAAGATGCTCTTTTCTTTGTCATAGGACGAGGCCAAGTTCATCCGTACTTATAACGACTTTGTGGACTACCTGAGTGACCCCTCCAAGCGGAATGACATTGAGAGGGAGCTGGCTGAGGCAAAGGTGAGTTCATTAACTCTTTCAAGTCTCACTGAGTTCTTCCACATGCATGTCTTTTATACATCACAGTAGCTGATCTATATGAAATCATTCCTATTTTCTCCAAACGTGTTTTCTTGTCCTAGATCCATCATGTGAACATGATAGATGTCCTCTTTGAGCTGGTGCTGTTTGGGATGATGACAGCTCAGAAGTCCCTGATGGTGGTAAGTAGCATCTCACTGGTACATGTTTTGATATCTCTCTATTAGCAGTTTCACTTAAATTCCTCTTCTCTTCTATTCTCTCCTCTTTTCTCCTCCTTTGTTTCCTTTAGCACGCCGGTGGGTTTGTGGAGCATCTGTACGCTCTCCTGTACTCCTTCCTGCCCACTGCTGCCAACATGGAGCCAGAGGCTGACAGATACCTGCTGCTGCTCAATGTAAGAGTCAAGAGGTTACTTCCTGTTTACTTCCATATTCTTAGTGTACTTCCTTTTTACTTCCTTATTCATGGTTAACCAGGTTCCAATGTCATTTTAGGGGGAGTATTTCTAATTGTCTCTCTCCTCTTGATAAGCTAGTAACTCAGAGCCATTTTCTATGTGTTGTGTGGTGTTCTCTTCAGGGCGGGCTGATGGCTCTGCTAGATGACATGTTTGGCCAGCAGCTGGCCTGGTACTTTAACCCAGAGTCTCTGGTCACGGAGCTCTCCAGCCTCCTGGAGTACCACTTGGAGAACCTCATGGCCAGCATGTAGTCCTACTGCAGGGACCATACTCCTTTCTCCTTCTCTCTCTCTTTTGAAGGATTGAGGACTTGAAGTGCTTTGTTGAACCCTGATTAGTTAACACCCATTAATTTAATGTATTCTCTTGTTTTCTCTCCCCACAGGATTATTGTGACACTTTGCCACCCAAGAGGGATCTAGACACCAATGCACTACATTACTTTGCACTGAATTTGAAATGTTTAAATAAAATAAGTTGTAGTTCAAAAACATTTTTGTTTCCGTCTTTTCATCTATTTGACTTTATGACCATTTCCTCTTCCTAGAGGTATAATGCTAATATTAGATTATTACACGAACAATGATGCTTTATTATCTGCATATGGAAATAAAAAAACAATGTTTAGTTGATTTACAGATACTACAGGCCCACACTTTATATGGTTTTGTACTGTGGTTTGTGATACGGTACTATTTAAAAACATGTAGGACTACATACACTGAGTGCACAAAACATTAGGAACGTCTTCCTAATATTGAGTTGCACACCCTTTTCCCCTCAGAACAGCCTCAATTCGTCGGGGCATGGACTCTACAAGCTGCCCTAAGTGTTCCACAAGGATGCTGGCCCATGTTGTGTCAAGTTGGCTGGATGTCCTTTGGGTGGTGGATCATTCTTGATACACATGGGAAACTGTTGAGCATGAAAAAAACAGCAGTGTTGCAGTTCTTGACACACTTAACCCGGTGCGCCTGGCACCTACTACCATACCCCGTTCAAAGGCAGTTAAATCTTTTGTCTTGCCCGTTCACCCTCTGAATGACACACACAATCCATGTCTCAATTCTCTCAAGGTTTTAAAATCTTTCTTTAACTCCCCTTCATCTACACTGATTGAAATGGATTCAACAAGTGACATCAATAAGGGGTCATAGCTTTCACTTGGTCAGTCTGTCATGGAAAGAGCAGGTGTCCTCAATGTTTTGTATTATCAGTGTGTGTAGTAACCTGGTACAGTATAAAGTTTACCACTAGAGGGCGTAATTGCTTCATTCTTGAATGTTACTTATCACTATCCCTACTCTACATTAACAGTCGGCAATTGTAGACTCTGGTAACTTGGGTATATTTGCCATTAATGTCTGAACCATTTACCATCTTTCCCACTGAAACCAGTAATGTTAGCGTTCATGTGAGAGAGGGTGTAGTAGTGCATACTGACCACTAGTTGGATCCACTAATTGTGGACGACATCCTTGTCTATAGTCGAAGCAAAGAGGAGCACGACCGAAACCTCCGCGCGATGCTGCAAAGGTCCCGTGAGAGAGGAGTCCGGCTCAACCCGAGAAGAGCACAGTCGGCGCTACAGAGGTCAGCTACTTCGGACATCTTCTCACAGCGACTGGAATCAAGCCAGATCCACAGAAGATCTCAACCATAAAAGAAATTTAGCCACCAAAGAACCGTGCAGAGCTGGAAACAGTGCTTGGCATGGTCAACTACTTAGCAAAGTTCGCACCCAGCCTCTCCAATGCTAATGCACCCCTGCATCAACTGCTAAAGCAGTCCAGTGAGTTTCTCTTGGACAAGCAACACGACATTGCTTTCCAGAAATGTGAAAGACTTGATCACGAGAGAACCAGGACCAATCCTTGCCTACTACGACCCCGACAAAGAGCTCAGACTCCAAGTAGACGCGTCGAAGTATGGACTAGGTGCAGTGCTACTGCAAGAAGGAAAGCCCATCGGCTACGCTTCCAAATCTCTCACAGACTGTGAAATCAACTACGCTCAAATTGAAAAGGAGCTCTATGCCATTCTGTTCGGATGTAAACGTTTCCATCAGTACGTATATGGACGACAAGTCATTGTGGAATCCGACCACAAGCCCCTTGAGTCAATCATGAGGAAACCACTAGCCGCAGCCCCGCCAAGGCTACAGAGAATGATTCTTCAACTACAAAAATACAACTTCACAATCACTCACCGTCCAGGCAAAGGCATCCCTGTCGCAGACACGCTCTCCAGGAAGTTTCTTACCTATAAGGACAGCAGCCTCAGTGAAGGCATGGACATGCAAGTGCACACTGTGTACAGCAACTTACCAGTTAGTGACACAAAACTGAAGGAGATCCAAGCAGAAACAGAAAAGGACTCACAACTCGCACAGCTGAGGAAAGTCATACAGGATGGACGGCCTGAGGAGAGGAGAAAATGCCCTCAGAGCGTCTCAGAATTCTGGAACCATCCTGATGAACTATCACAGATCAACGGAATTATTTTCAAAGGAGAGAAAATCATCATTCCTACCAGTCTCAGGAAGAGATTTTGACAAAGATCCATGCTGGACACATGGGCATGGAAAAGTGCAAACAGAGAGCACGGGACATTTTGTTTTGGCCCGGAATGTGCAAACAAATAGAGGACATTGTTGGTAAATGCGCCATATGTCTTGAACGACGCCCCTCAAACACCAAAGAGCCAATGTTACCTCACTGTATCCCAGACCGACCCTGGCAGGTCGTGGCAACCGATCTGTTCACCTGGAACAACGAGAACTACATCGTAACAGTTGACTACTACAGCAGATACTTCGAACTCGACAAGCTTCACAGCACCACATCTGCAGCTGTGATACACAAGCTGAAAGCAGCCTTTGCCAGGCATGGCATTGTAGAGACTTTAATATCTGACAATGGGCCCTGTTACAAATCAAATGAGTTTGAATCCTTCACAAAAGCATGGGAGTTTACACATCACCACAAGCCCACATTACCCTCAAAGTAATGGCCTTGCTGAAAAATCTGTGCAGATTGCTAAATCACTCATGGATAAAGCAAAAGCAGACAAGAGAGACCCCTACCTCAGTCTCCTTGAATACCGCAACACTCCAGTTGACAACTTCAAATCACCAGCTCAGCTGTTGATGAGCCGCAGACTTCGCTCAATCCTTCCCAGCACCAACCAGCAGCTACAACCTGAGGTCGTCAGCTACAAGGAAATGCATTAAAAACGTGCACAGAGACAACAACAACAAAAGCGATACTACGACAGGTCAGCTAGACCACTGCCACCACTGATCGACGGAGAGTCAGTTTGAATCCAGGAGCATGGCCTCTGGAAGCCAGCAGTCGTCATCCAGCCAGCTAACACTGAACGTTCATAGCACATCCTCACCGCAGAAGGAGCGGTGTACCGCCGCAATCGTCGTCACCTACTGAACACAAAAGAACAACACACTGATGAGATGAACTGTTCCCCTGAAAGAGAACGTGATGGACTAAACACACACACACACACACACACATCAAAACATACACCATACTTACCTGCAACACCACAAGAACTGTTGACTGACACAGAAGCATGCTCAGCATCATATCGCACAAGGTCAGGAAGAGAGGTCAAGCCCAGAGCTGTCCTAGACCTGTGAAATGTCAAAGGGTGTAAGCGGATCGCTTACCTAAAAGAGTTCCACACTGTAAACTTGTTATTGAAAGTTCACTTGAAATGCTTTGGTATTGTATTTGTTTGAAATGTTAAGATGTATTTCTACTGTGAAAGCTGAGTTGCTGTGAGTCCCTTGTTCGAAAAGTAACAGTATGTTGGATCATTGTTTCAGAGTCTATGTTGATTCAGTTGGTGTAGTATGCAATATAAATGGTTACTTACCTTGAGTTCAAACTGCAGAGCATGTTTTCAAAAGAAACGCTTAGAATATGTAAACATTTTTATTTTGTTTTAAAAGAAGGGGGATGTAATATTCATATGTGTAAACATACTGAATTATAATTGGATGCATTTTACCGCCATATCATACTGTGCTATGATTGGTTAAGACCACCCAAATGGTTAGGTCATGGTCAGTTTGATGCTGGTTGGCGATACGTGAACATTCCAGTTATAGCTAGCTAATAAAGAGCTACTTTAAGAAATATCCTGTAGTACTGCATTTTATTATTTTGTACAAAGCGTGCCAAACAAGGCTGCAACTGGGACAACATTTCGTTTTTTAGGGAGGTGTTGTAAGGGGCTTAATACAGTTGTATTCCAGCCACTAGGGGGTACTCTGGTGAAGCCCATGGGAAATAAATAAATATAGTTTAAGTGAATTGGGAAGAGTACGAATGAAAAACTAAAGAAAGACTGTAAACGGCTGTTACTTGTGCTAACATGATTCAAAGTGAGGTAAACCGTAGTTTTCGCGTTGTAGTTTATATGATAAGCTCATTGGAAGGGTAACATACACAGGATGTACATAAATGGGCATAAACACGTGACACAGAAAATAAAATATTGACAATTAGAAATTCAAAATGCATCTAAATATATTTCGTTCTGTCTATGGAATACATTAAAAAAATTGGTAAAAAAAAAAAATATATGTATAAAATATACTTGTCTGTACAGTAAGTAAATGAATCCTACAGACGAAGAACCATATATGTGACAATTTTTCCATTTTAAGATAATCAGTTATTTTTATATTATTAATTGTGTGTACCACATTAGGTGTTTTATGGTTGACAAATAATTCACCATACCCATATCTTCCAACAACAATTGATATTTTTTTGTTATTTCAAAAAATAGTAGCACGCTTGTATGAAGGTGTGGTTATTTACAGGCAAATTGTTATATGCTATGGAGGTGCATTTGTTACTTTTTGTCAAAATAATTGTTCTGACAGCAATTTTTTCCCCGACAGAAAAGGAAGTCAAAGCGGACACCTACGAAGATGGCATCTCAGGTAAGCAGCACTGGGCTGTATTGACGTATCCTAAAAAAATGACATGTGCTGCTTTAGATATAACGGTCATATCTCAGTTATTGTTTTCTTTACTTTCAGAGAGCGAGCTGACCAAGGGGGTCGAAAATGTAGATATTGCCAGATGTTCACTGTGTGAGGACCAGGCCGTGGAAGCTTTATTGCTGGCAAAGTGTCCCTAACCAGAGGTAATTAAACTGTTCTGTGTTATTTTTCTCCATCTCTGCCTGTCTTGTTGTACATGGAATCTGTCTCACATGCATGAATTTTTTTTTTAAACTTAAGATGTCAGCTGCTAATTTTCAGATTTACAGCTATTTTCACTGGACTATCTGTTGCTGCTAAGTCATGGGTTAGCCTTGCAATAATCAAGTGGTGAGACACCTATTGGCATTATCTTCTATTGTTTGTCCTCATGGGTCTGTTTTTCAGCTTAAAGTACTCTGTAGCCACTCACGTCAACCCTCTCCCCCTAAATCCTCTAGGTTATATCAGCTGTTTTGTTGAACCTCTCCTGCATCTGAACTGGCTGACAGAGGGCACAGCCTGATCATAGGTGAGATGTCACTTGGTTGAGTCAACAGGAAGTATTATTAAAGAGATGCTTTACATTGAAACCCCAGAGTTAATGATCCAAGGTCAGTTTTGCATTTCACCTTCTGATTTAAGATGACTGACCGTGTTAGACAAAAAAAGAGGCTTAATCATGCTCTCTCGTCTGCAGGTATGTTTTGATGTGAGAGGAATCCAGTCCCGACAGCGCAATTGTGATGAACTGAGAGAATATTAGGGTAGCACTGTCATTCATGAATCATATGCTATCTGCCGCTGTTCTTACCTCTCTACCCACCTCATCTTCTAATGCACACCATATGTGCATTGAAGTACAGATTTGCCTACCATTTTTTTTTTTTTACTATGCAAGTCAGATAAGAATGACGGCCTAAGAACTGCCTTGTTCAGGGGCAGAAGGACAGATTTTTACCTTGTCGGCTCGGGGATTCGATCTTGCAACCTTCCGGTTACTAGTCCACCTGCCCGCCCAAGATTGAACTTGTATTTATAATATTACAATTAAATTGCACTTCTTTCAATAAAGCGTTTCACATTCTCCACTGGTTGAAATACTATCCTGTGTCCGTCCTCAGATTAATGGAGTTAAATGTTCATATGTTTTTCTCTCTATGAATTACAGATCAATCATGTTTAGTCTATTGTATAGTTACAATGTGTAATCATTGATGTCCCAGGAGCAGTAAACACTAAAGTGTATAATTGTAATGCATGCAGACACCGCATCATTTAAATAATGGCGTTTGATATGACTGAAAAATACTGTCTGCCATACCTGAACCGCACCTTTATTTGCCAAGGAAGAGTACATGATCGGTGAATATATTCAATGTACAGGCTACAATGTGGTAACTACAGTACATGTGTATATAGGACTTGCATCCTTGGCACATTAAAGTAATATTCTACTCTTGGCTTCATTAATGCCATTCAGACTTGAGGTTCATAGATTGGTATGAATATTAGTTCAGAACTTTACGTTTTAGGGTCCATACCCAGATCGGCTACATAGTTATTTTTAACCCGACACAATAAGCAAGTAAATAGTTAGCTATGTTACTTCAGCTGCATTGCAAGGCAAGCTTACACAATTGTGCAGTCAATGCGTTTGTCTCTACATTAACACATTCCTCTCAAATTGTACATTTGCTTGACTCGTTAAGACGTCAGCCATCTTTGTTGAGCGCCACAAGGCAAGGGTGGCTCGCGTCAAAATTCGTCATCACAAAGCCTTGGGACCCAAATGCATTATGAGTGCTGTCGTGGCAATTTCCTGTATTACCAAATGAGGAGAGTTACAAACCACACACACGTCAGAGTTATACTTAAACTTCATCTTTAATAATATGAGCTTTACCAAAGCCCTGTGACTTTCAACAATTCACTATCTATTAATTGTTGAGAGTTCCAACAATGGCAATTGAGATTTTTTATAGCAAAGATACACCCCTCTCAACTTACATGACAAACCACAGATCTTAGGAAAACTTCACAAAGGGCCTTTAACTTGAGAAAGGAGTATCCCTTAGCCAGATTGCATTCGCTATAAATTATCGCTCAGTTTGGTCTCTAAAACTACTTCGTAGTACCAAAACATTACCTCATCCAAGGCATAACTTAATTGTCAACTCTATATACTAAGGAGCATCAAAAGTCGTGCTATAAATTCTCAGACAACACAAAGATTCCTTGATGCCCTTCCAGACTCCCTCTGCCTACCCAAGGACAAAAATCAGTTAACCACCTAACTGAGGAACTCAATTTAACCTTGCACAATACCCTAGATGCAGTTGCACCCCTAAAAACTAAAAACTTTTGTCATAAGAAACTAGCTCCCTGGTATACAGAAAATACCCGAGCTCTGAAGCAAGCTTCCAGAAAATTGGAACGGAAATGGCGCCACACCAAACTGGAAGTCTTCCGACTAGCTTGGAAAGACAGTACCGTGCAGTATCGAAGAGCCCTCACTGCTGCTCGATCATTCTATTTTTCCAACTTAATTGAGGAAAATAAGAACAATCCTACATTTATTTTTGATACTGTCGCAAAGCTAACTAAAAAGCAGCATTCCCCAAGTGAGGATGGCTTTCACTTCAGCAGTAATAAATTCATGAACTTCTTTGAGGAAAAGATCATGATCATTAGAAAGCAAATTACGGACTCCTCTTTAAATCTGCGTATTCCTCCAAAGCTCAGCTGTCCTGAGTCTGCACAACTCTGCCAGGACTTAGGATCAAGAGAGACACTTAAGTGTTTTAGTACTATATCTCTTGACACAATGATGAAAATAATCATGGCCTCTAAACCTTCAAGCTGCATACTGGACGCTATTCCAACTAAACTACTGAAAGAGCTGCTTCCCGTGCTCGGCCCTCCTATGTTGAACATAATAAACGGCTCTCTATCCACCGGATGCGTACCAAACTCACTAAAAGTGGCAGTAATAAAGCCTCTCTTGAAAAAGCCAAACCTTGACCCAGAAAATATAAAAAACTATCGGCCTATATCGAATCTTCCATTCCTCTCAATTTTAGAAAGCTGTTGCGCAGCAACTCACTGCCTTCCTGAAGACAAACAATGTATTCGAAATGCTTTAGCCTGGTTTTAGACCCCATCATAGCACTGAGACTGCACTTGTGAAGGTGGTAAATGACCTTTTATTGGCGCAGTGGTAAAGGACCTTTTATTGGCGCAGACCGAGGCTCTGCATCTGTCCTTGTGCTCCTAGACCTTAGTGCTGCCTTTGATACCATCGATCACCACGTTCTTTTGGAGAGATTGGATACCCAAATTGGTCTACACGGACACGGTCTCATGTTAATGGTTTGTCCTCTGACAAATCAACTGTACATTTCGGTGTTCCTCAATGTTCCGTTTTGGGACCACTATTGTTTTCACTATATATTTTACCTCTTGGGGATGTTATTCGAAAACATAATGTTAACTTTCACTGCTATGCGGATGACACACAGCTGTACATTTCAATGAAACATGGTGAAGCCCCAACATTGCCCTCACTAGAAGCCTATGTTTCAGACATAATGAAGTGGATGGCTGCAAACTTTCTACTTTTAAACTCGGACAAAACAGAGATGCTTGTTCTAGGTCCCAAGAAACAAAGAGATCTTCTGTTGAATCTGACAATTAATCTTGATGGTTGTAAAGTCGTCTCAAATAAAACTGTGAAGGACCTCGGCGTTACTCTGGACCCTGATCTCTCTTTTGACGAACATATCAAGACTGTTTCAAGGACAGCTTTTTTCCGTCTACGTAACATTGCAAAAATCAGAAACTTTCTGTCCAAAAATGATGCAGAAAAAGTAATCCATGCTTTTGTTACTTCTAGGTTAGACTACTGCAATGCTCTACTTTCCGGCTACCTGGATAAAGCACAAAATAAACTTCAGTTAGTGCTAAATACGGCTGCTAGAATCCTGACTAGAACCCAAAATTGTTATCATATTACTCCAGTGCAAGGCCTCCCTACACTGGCTTCCTGTTAAGGCAAGGGCTAATTTCAAGGTTTTACTGCTAACCTATAAAACATTACATGGGCTTGTTCCTACCCCTCTTTCCGATTTGGTCCTGCCGTACATACCTACACATACGCTACGGTCACAAGACGCAGGCCTCCTTATTGTCCCTAGAATTTCTAAACAAACAGCTGGAGGCAGGGCTTTCTCCTATAGAGCTCAATTTTTATGGAATGGTCTGCCTACCCATATGAGAGACGCAGACTCGATCTCAACTTTTAAGTCTTTACTGAAGACTCATCTCTTCAGTGGGTCATATGATTGAGTGTAGTCTGGCCCAGGAGTGTGAAGGTGAACGGAAAGGCTCTGGAGCAACGAACCGTCCTTGCCGTCTCTGCCTGGCCGGTTCCCCTCTCTCCACTGGGATTCTCTGCCTCTAACCCTATTACAGGGGCTGAGTCACTGGCTTACTGGTGCTCTTTCATGCCGTCCCTAGGAGGGGTGAGTCACTGACGTGATCTTCCTGTCTGGGTTGGCGCCCCCCCTTGGGTTGTGCCGTGGCGGAGATCTTTGTGGGCTATACTCGGCCTTGTCTCAGGATGGTAAGTTGGTGGTTGAAGATATCCCTCTAGTGGTGTGGGGGCTGTGCTTTGGCAAAGTGGGTGGGGTTATATCCTTCCTGTTTGGCCCTGTCCGGGGGTATCTTCGGATGGGGCCACAGTGTCTCGTGACCCCTCCCGTCTCAGCCTCCAGTATTTATGCTGCAGTAGTTTGTGTCGGGGGGCCAGGGTCAGTTTGTTATATCTGGAGTACTTCTCCTGTCTTAGCCGGTGTCCTGTGTGTATTTAAGTATGCTCTCTAATTCTCTTTCTCTCGCGGAGGACCTGAGCCCTAGGACCATGCCTCAGGACTACCTTGCATGATGACTCCTTGCTGTCCCCAGTCCACCTGCCCGTGCTGCTGCTCCAGTTTCAACTGTTCTGCCTGCGGCTATGGAACCCTGACCTGTTCAACGGACGTGCTACCTGTCCCAGACCTGCTGTTTTCAACTCTCTAGAGACTGCAGGAGCGGTAGAGATACTCTTAATGATCGGCTATGAAAAGCCAACTGACATTTACTCTTGAGGTGAGGACTTCCTGCACCCTCGATAACTACTGTGATTATTATTATTTGACCATGCTGATAATTTATGAACATCTTGGCCATGTTCTGTTATAATCTCCACCCAGCACAGCCAGAAGAGGACTGGCCACCCCTCAGCCTGGTTCCTCTCTAGGTTTTGGCCTTTCTAGGGAGTTTTTCCTAGCCACCGTGCTTCTACACCTGCATTGCTTGCCGTTTGGGGTTTTAGGCTGGGTTTCTGTACAGCACTAAGATATCAGCTAATGTAAGAGCTATATAAATAAATCTGATCCCATCTCAAGTAAACCTCTTCTCCCCACTCCTGGACAAGCTCACTGAGGGTAGTGACTTGCGCACAGACATTGTTGAGCCAAGAGATAATTGGTTCCCCCTTAATCACGCCATCCCTTCACATATGAAGACAATGTTCCATTCTGACGTCTCCCCTCTAGGCCCCAAGTGACTGAGCCCTAGCTGAGAAGGGAAACGTGCAACTGCCAACAGTATAGTCCAAAGGGACACATTCTAATGACAACTCACATAAGCATATTATGTAAATTAAACATCCTATTTATCTATGTTACCCAACTAATTCATCCTCCAGTGCGCCAACTCCCCCTTGTGGTCTGGAGCAATGAAGCCATCCCGCGGTGCAAGCTCGCAACTTTTAAAGGAGGAACTGCTGCATCTCTTCAGTTCCGTAAGGTGTTTCTTTAAATCTGATCCTGATGCGGAATAGATTGCAACGTATTCATGACTGTACCTTCCCTAGTCCAGACTTGGAGATTGTGAAGAGACCTCTGGTGGCATGTCTTGTGGGGTATGCATGGGTGTCTGAGCTGTGCGCTAGTAGTTTTAAAAACAGACAGCTCGGTACATTCAGCTTGTCAACACTTCTTACAAAAAACTAGTGAGAAAGTCAAGCTCTCCCCATTTGAGATATACATGCATATCATTAAAGAAAAGTCCATATTTGGATGGAAACCAAGCTAGTGAGAGGTATCAAGTAAAGTTGTAATTTCAGTTGGAAATTCCCAACACTGCTGCGCTCCCTGGGGCCTGCAGCCAACCACAGCCCTGCTGGCCTCACTTTGGCAAACCACCATCTGCTATAACATCGAGTCAGTTCTTCCTACTGGACATTGGAAAGCTTTTGTTTTGACACCCATTGTTCGTCCTAGACGGGAAATTGGTGTGGATGGTTCAGAGTTCCATGCTTACAAAAGGGTTGATTGATACACGTCAGATGACAAGCCTACTACATCCACTAAAGTACATGCGCCTTGGTGTTATACGCAAATCAGATACAATTAAGGTAGCTCCAACGGTTAGGATGTTGCCACGCAAGTAAAGCAAACGTAGTTGTTATATAGAACACTTTATTTGACATGTTAGAACAAGCCATTACACCCAAAGAATGTATCCAGAAGAAACATAGAAATGACGCTCCTCAAAGAGGTCTTTGACATGTCGTTGACCTGTTGAGAGAGAACCTATTAGTTCAGTTATGGTCTGACAGAGTCTGAAAAGCATAAAACAAGACCTACCTCTTTTCGGGTTGTCCCGATTCACACATTGTCCACTACAGGGGCCGCCAGAGGGACTACTGGCGTCACAGATGACCACATCACAATGGACAAAGACCTAGGAATCAAAGATTTGATGGTGTCAGATACATTTAAAAAAAGGGATGATTGCCACTCACAAAATTAACCTATAAAGATTGTTGGGTGAACTTTGTTACCTGGCCACTCGGCTCAACCGCATCCTCGACGAAGGAAAACATATAGACCTCAAAGCGTTTGACGTGAGGGGGGAAGTGGACCCTGGTGTCAGCTACCACCGGGTGGAAGACTACACGGTACGGATCCTCCGGGTTATCACAACTGCCAGTGTAGAGAGAGGGACTAAGTTAGGAACAAGAAAACACTGTAAACCCCAACCGCCTTGTGTACGAAGTCTTATGGTGGTGTCATGACTGTACTGTGAGGATCAGATCAATTCACACCGTGTTGTAAATGACAGGAGAAGTGGGTTCCTTCTCCCCCTCCAGTATGAACTAAAGGAATGTCTTTGTTACCAGGCTTTTCCCCATCAACTCTTACCCCTCCTAAATTCCTCGGTCTTGAAAAACCCAACATATTTCATATACAATGTAAAGGCTCGAGACTTCCTACCTGTAGTGTGAGCACTTTTCTAGTTCCAGTATTTCCTTTTTAAAAATCACAAAATAAGAATCAACATGACATTCTTTTTCTATCTGACCAGTCTTATGTTAGAAATATTGTTCCAGTATTCACTTTTGAACGTATTAGAGAAACTCCTAGAAAATGTGCATAGTAAGTAGCCATGCCACGAGTGACATCAGAGAGTGTGTCAGAACCGTCCCCGGCGGCCAGAGTGCATAAAAGGATTGGTAACTGAAATTAACATTAGACCAGAAAACCGTGAGTCGCTAGCTACACGTTTGAAATGGTTGGAACTTTCCTAAACGCACCTTCCTAAGGACGGCGAGCTGCAGCTCATGTCCAAAGTGGTCCGAAACCTGAATACCAACACGAGGGAGAATAAACACCCCTCAGACAGACAGTCACTGGTACAGCCGATTAGCTGTTTGGAGCCAAGTACCTAGAAAAGCTAACTTCAGTGGGACCATTCTGCTATCCAAACCATCCTACTCTCATCACCCACTGAGGAATCAGCGACAGGGTTGATTAGCCCATCTTCCAGAATGAGTGAAAGGAAAATCCATCCTGAAGTTCCGTTCAAGACTAGTCATTGGAGCCACGGACAACTAACGACATTGTGACCTCAGGGAGCCAATCAGAGAGAAGACCCAACCACCTACCTTTCCACGGCGGCATCCCACATAAATACATTCATGCAAAAATGTAACAACGATAAGTGTCCCTTATGGAACCATGGGTGGGGGAGACATCGTAACAAGCCGTCATATTGTGTCAGTCCGCTAGGGACCTGTGTAGCTAGTAAATAAATTAAACCAATTTGTATAGTACTGAATCATAAGGCTGGGGTTCTTGCAGCTGCGAGGAGGATACGATGTAATGGTTAATAAGTTGACTTTAGCAATGTAATAGATTTCTACCGTCTAGAGTTTAAGTCGGGAGACGGTATCTTTAAAACCGTTTCCTCGGCACCCCAAATCCTAACACGATTCATTTAGAGTCGGGTAACAATTAAACAGTCCTCAGATAATTCAAGGTCACGTCACGACAGTAGTTTGTTGGTTTTAATTTCTGATCTTTTGGCCCATCAGACCTGGAAAAATCTGATTTAGTACATTTTTATTTATTAAAAAACAGAAATTGGGCTGCCTATTTGAAAAAAAATGCATTTAATTTGTCAGGAGGGTCATACTAGCAATGCCATAGCATTTCTCATCAACAATATCACTTTGTCTACTGCAAAGGCTTTTATAGCTAGTTAAATGACGGATGTCAAATGTCTACGTCGTATGTCCAACATGTATATTCAATTACATTGACATGAATGCATTCTCATGTGGTGAGACGTCCCTCTAAATGGTTCTTAAAGTTCTAAATGATCCAGAATGGTCAGACTACAGGCGACCTGAATATTGATCAATTGACCGTGGTTTAACCAAAGTTGCCGAATAGACAGTCGGTATCATCAACGCAATCATATTTTTCAAAATAAGTAATTCATTTTAATTAAGAATTTCATGCAATGCGCCAGAGCAATTCTTCCGCTGTCGGAAAAATGTCCCAAAAAATTAATTCTACACCCATGGCATCAGATTCACACGTGGAGGACTTCTGTGAAGGGAGCAGCTCTACTATATAAAGTAACCTACGCATTGACAGTTTAGGCCTACTTTTGTCATTTGCATCTTTGGGAGGTTTATCATTTACTGTTTAACTGACAGATATTAGCAAAAAGGGATTTGTGAAATCTGAAGACGTTACATTAAGAGACAAACGCCCACACCAGTACAAATCCACTTGATCTGGCAGACGACGGCCAGAGCTTTCTCAGGATTTTGCACAACGATTTAAGCAGCTGAAGTGACAAATCTGAACTGCCCATTTCGTGCACAGCCATGTGAATGTGGTGTCTTTTCCTATGATCTACAAAACATTTTCAGCCTGTTTTTTCAAACTGCTACCACCCCCACCAGGATGACATTTGATTTAATAAACTGCTGCAAAGTTACTCCCGTGACAGATGAGCCTTGTGTCCACATGGCCGCCGGAGCAAATTAAAATAGGGGGTGCCAAATTTGGGGTTTTGCCACCATTTCATAAAAATGGTAAAATTGCGTGATTTGATAGCATTTGGCAAACCCGATCCCCCAAATAAATGGTTTTGACCAATAAAGTTGCTTCACTCCACTGCTTGGTGTAACATGTATCCAGATACTGAAAAGACACCCGCAAAATAAAGTGTCATTTGCAGCGTGCATAATCAGGGCAAAGTCATTGTAGCCCATCTACCAAAGGTTGCAGTGTCCATTACAATGTAGGAAAAATAAGTCATCTTTCAATAGTTACCCAATTTAAATTCTTGAGAAGATGGCAAAGTTAAAAATTAGGCCAGCGGTGTCCATCTGTGGCAAAGTGCCCAAATCAATGCTTATGACAAACCCAGCTGTGTGACATTTTTTTAAATATGAACATTAGCTAGCTAAATAAGGTTAGCAAGATGCTGCTACACTTGACCGTGGTATTTGTTCATGTTTAGCAACTCCCAATTAGCGCATTCCTCTAGGACAGGAAATTCCATTGAAAGTGGCATCAACTTCTAGGGATCCTGTCCACTGATCCTATTCAGTTTCAAACATCAACTTCCATGCTGCACAGGCATGTGAACCATCCTTTATGTTAAGCGCATAACCGTTTTAAACACAAGAGGTCACTTGTGCCTGAATTCAACAAGTATTCAGTCAGTGTTAAGAGCAGTTGTATGAAACCAATCGGAAAGGCAAGCCTAGCTTGCCAGCCGCTCTCGATTTCCATTCGACTGCCCAGCAGTTCGGCACAACACTGAACTGGAGCAAACCAAAAGGATAACATTGAGTAAAAAGGTGTAGGTAACGCCAACATAGTGTCTTAACCTTTCCACACGCGAGTTCCAAATATCTTCAACAGTCACCCCAGCGGGAGTTTGTTATGCGCGTGATGTCAGAATGCACTCACCGTTCCAAAATGTGGACAGTTAACCCGCGCTGACCTCAAACCAAGGCACACTACCTGCTAATTTTCTATAGCCCGTTTCAACTTCTAAGTTTGCCTCATTCATTCACAAAAGTAGCCCATTTCACTGTTGCAGACAATTTCTTTGAGAATTTGAATGAGCCAGACAAACTTTCCTTCAAGCATACAGACATTTGCACACCTAGTCAGAACAGGCCTTGCACAAACTTTCCCCCTGGCACATTTATTGCCTGGTGCCCACATTGCCTTCCTTACAAATAACTGGACATGCGTGCATTCCTATCAAAGTGCCTTATTTTCTGTGTAACGTTTCTACTGTAGCATACCGTAAGTATAATGTACTTAGCGTTTTATTCATGCATTCTGATTCTTGCCTAGATTGTAATGGACACGTGTGTAAAACACTTTTGAAGGTGGTACCGACTATGAGCTAACGCCATACAATGCAGTCGGGTTATCACGTAAGGGTCTGTCAGACTCAACTGACGTATGGTGTTTAAGACACCTGGGATCTCGGAGTACCCCCATAGACTTCAGTGCATTCAAGACAAAGACTTCCAAGCCGTTAGTTGATTTGAACACGGCATCAGAGTGTAAACTATGGTACCTCAGGGGTATTTAGCTTAGAAAAATCTGTCTGCCCCTCCATTTATTGTTGATAAATCCCCCATCTAAGTAATATTTCCTGCATCATCCTCGCCACAATACCTTCCCGAGGACTTAATGGATTGATCTATATCTTGCAACTGTTTAGCTTTCGTGCTACGGTTAAGCTAGGCTTGTATTTGGGGAGGTGACAATTGGCTTTTTGATTTGTTAATTGTAAACTACTTGTCATGTGTACGCTGTAACAAGTACAAAGATTTGTCACACGCTGAAGTGGCCAAACTAAGTTAAGATCTCAGGCAATGGAAGCAGTGAATGGAATTAGGGAGTTTTTGCTTGACAAACATGGCTGCCATATTTTCCAAACTAGATTTACATGGCTCCCTTGTACCGCATCACTGGTGAGCACATTGTAAAACAAGTCTAGCTGTTATTTAGACTAGATGATAGCATTAACATTTATATATTTTACAAGCAAAGGTGGAATAAAGTTGTGAAGACCTTTACTTCTCATCAGTACTAAACATTGTTTAGATGCTTTTCAGACAACGCGGTTTAGAGTCGTTTGTTTGCATCATACGTTCTGTTCCAATGCTACGCTGCAGGGACCACTCAGTGATAACAAACATGTGATGCTACGCGCCAGAATCTCCCATAAGTGTTCATTTGGGTGGAGATCTGCTGACAGACCGCATAAGGCTCACATCGTTTTTAAGCTCAAACCATTGTGACCACTCATGACCTATGGATGGGGGCATAGCCACGGTAGTCAAAGTAGATGGCCAGCCAAGCATGATAGGTTGCTAATTACTCAGGAACCACACCTGTGGAATAACACTTGTTTAGGCCCAAAAACAACAAGTTACCCATTAATGATGAGATTCCACCGGGGTCGGGAGTCACGGTCCTCGTTGAGGGTGGCCCAGCAGTGGTCAAGCACCAGCGCTACCTTGGGGTCAGAGGACCTGGTCAGCTCCACCTCAAAGTGCAGAGGCTGTCTCAGGTACCTCACCACTGGATAGTCCTCCTCCTGGTGGAACGTGTTATACGAGGCGTCTGGAACACAGAACGAGACAACCGGTGGGCACAAAACAGCGAGGTACCATCTCAACTTGTCCATTAAGAAACACACGTTTATCATATCCTGTTGTGCCCCGATGAAACCCCCCCCCCCCCCACCAGAGGCTTCTGACAAATTCCCAAATCAGCTCCTCACCGTTACTCCATAGCCACACCTGTAGATCTCAGAACACAAGAGTAATATATCATAAGGCTTACATTTTTGGGAATGGTTTTGTAAAGGACACCTTCCAAGATTCTATATTCCATTTCCAGATCATCAGGAGTGATTAGAATTTAGAGGCCAAGTTGAAATTCTGAATTTGTGCACGCTTACCCTGAGCGAGTCTCATTCTGACCATTAGTCGACCCGTCCCAGTCTCGGCAAAAAGCTCGTTGTCACGCGGCCTGGTGAGGAAGGCCAATGTGCGAGTGATGTTGACCACATAGTAGCAGGAAACCTTTAACCTAAAAAGAGGGATGTAGGCAACTTCAATAGGGGAAACTTCAAGCAGTGGAGTGGACACACTGGTAGTAGAGGCACATTTTCCCTGTATACAAAGTTAAAGTTGAGCAATTGGTGAAGAAAACCTATAAAATCTAACAGCTACAATTGTGATGCGTAATGCACTTACTGATATTCCTCCTCTGAAGACGTCGTGCCATTCAGCTTCACCTCAAGTTCATCTGGCAAGGAGATTTCGTTCTCATACAGCATGACATTGTTGATAAACTATGTAGTAGAGGGGAATTGACTTATTACAGCCTGCAGAAGCAAACAGTCCGTAAATACACAGTACCCATCACCTCAGGGTAATAGTCATTTTACCTTCCTGGTGGTGCCACAGGAGTTGACAGTGAAGTGGAAGTAGGCGAAGCGATCGTCGCTGTAGGTGGGACCACAGGCGGGGTCGCTCAGGGTCAGCTGACCGGGGTTCAGACTGGGAGCAGACTCCACCTTGACCGCCAGCGCAGTCATCGTTCCGTTAGAGAAACACTCTTGGGGGTGGGGAAGCAAAAGACAGGTAGCCATCAGACCTGGGTTCTGTATTTGTTACACTTCATTGAGCACAGTAGAACCAATGGAATAGCACCAAAAGTGCAAACCATGCCCATCTGGCACTACTATTAGACTCACAGTATTTGCAAGGAACCCAGGTTAGGTAAACATGTCAAACGACTATTTATCGGAAGTAATTGTTTGAGAACCAACCAGTCAGCGTTTTGAGGAAGCTGCAAGCCAGGGAAAAGTATTTGATGGTCATGTTGTTGTAAGGATTCAACAGAGCCACATCCAGTCTGCTCCTGACAGAGGACGGGTGAACCGACTGGGAACCAATGGGAGAGTTCATTAGTCCAATATTGTATGCATGTATACAGGGTAAGGAAAGCGAGGCTAGCTGCAGCAATTTAGGTTAACATGTTTTGGGAGAGCATCGTACCTCAAACACTGCGTCCGGCGAAGAGAAGGGCAACGTGATGGTGAAGTCTGCGTCGCCCTCTGTTAAATACTGTTGAGCAAGCTCATGGTTAAGCAGCCGCTTGCCAACCAAGACCACGAAAAAGGGATCTTGGTTCCTGTAGTCCACAGTGATGTGAAAGTTCTCCTGATCACAGTTGCCAGTGACTGAGGGTGGCACTACAAGGACAAACAGGGTTGTGTTCATTAAGCACAAAAAACAGGAAGGTACTACTTGAACTTGTCCAAGGAGAAAACCTCGTTTTCAGTTGCAAAATGTTTTGCTACGGTGGGACTGAATAAACATGATCCTGGCAAATCAGGAACAGGACACTGGGTCCAAATACTCTAAAGCTTAACATTTTCTTTGTAGAGAGACCGCATAGGTAAAACCTACAGTATGGCTAGTTGGGCTTTCACTGCAATCATTAACGAGAGGAAGCCATTCAACAGTAGTTTGGCGTAGTCCAGAGACATACCAATGTCCAGCAGTACAGCGTCCACAACGGCAGAGTGAGAGAAAGGAGCGTACTCTGGAAAGACGACCAGGCCGTAGATCAGCTGAAGAGTGAAGGTTGTGACGCCTTGTTCCGCCCTTCTCTGTAGTGAAGTTAAACGCATTGGTCAATTGATAGCATTATTGTTGTAACAGAACTCTATTCAACATCAAGTGACAACTAAGTACATATGGGGACTATTAAAACAAACTATATACTTAAAGTAATGTTGCCCTCATTCCTCTAAATCAAGCACTACTTGGCAAGTGAATGCATACAACTGCCAAAATAATGGGAAACACTTGAGTAAATGAGGGATACAAAGTACATTTGCGCCATTATTTATATTTTGTTGGTGGCCCACTTATTAGGGCATGTGTACAAATCACTGCGTGTGGCCTTGCATTTAACAGAAACACACCTCCTTAAAGACCACCGGGTCTGAGAAGGGCACCTCCATCCTGAAGCTCTTCAAGGTGTTGTCCAGGGATCTCTGCTCCTGAACATTGAAGCCTCTGGCGTTGCACTCTGCAACAGTTAGCACCATGGTGGGAAAGGTGATGTTCAGCAGCTCCACATCAAGGTTGAAGGTCCCCAACTCAAGCACAAACACTGCCTGCTCAGGAACTGTGTCTAAGGGCGTGTCTGTTCATTGGCAAACAAAAAAACATTTTGAAATGCGCTACAATGGAGGTCGAAAATGGACATTTGTTATTGCCTCCCCGTTTCAGTACATTTTCTTCTGTTTTGTGCCTAATGAACAACCCAGGCATCCCAAATTACCATAGGCACTATTTAACTAAACCAGACTCACAGTTGCGAACTTGTGGAGGCCTGGCCATCGGAGGTGTTGTGATAGGGAAGAGGACTTTGTAGCTGGTGTCCTCGTGTGCGACCTCCTCGATCCACAGCAACTCAAGCATGGGCTCAATGGTGTAAGTGACAAAGTACTGGTCATCCTGAATATGGCTCTGTAAAGGGAGACGAGTGAATCATTCAGGCTGTAATACACAAGTGGAGTGCAAAAACAGCTAAATGTTCCTTACAAGCCAGAATGTTACTCTACCGGTTATCTGTGTGGTTTGTCCTTCAGCCGCTCGTAATTTAAGACAAAATATCGGCTTACCCGACTTTAGAGAGCTGGTAGGCATATGGTTGTCAACTTGCATTTCCGGCGGTGTGTATTTTCAAAGCAACCGACACGCAAAGTAAACACTTGCACAATATGTAAACAGTAAGCGAACGTTGCTTGCATTCAGTTGAGTGGCAAAGCTACCGGCTCCCTAAGAAGTCAGGTAAACAATACTTTAGTGTGGATATTTGGTCTCAAATTTCAAGCGGCTGAAGGACAAACTGCAAAGACAAGCGGTAGAGTATGTTTAAGTGTCATTTTATGCAACATTCACACGATTTTGCAATCCAATGTGTCAGGCTGTATACACACCCACCAATCCATTGTATATTAGCCTGATTAAGCAGACAATTGCTCAATAAGAAACATTTTACACAAGACAACATTTCTAGGAGTTTACCCATGAGAGATGGCAAAGGGTTACTGCAAAGCACTGACAACTGCTGCAGTAAAAAGGGCTCTACAAATAAGATTTGATTTACAAATTAAACAGGAACATTTTACTCTTCCAACGCTGACCTTGAAATAGCCGCCAACCGCCCCCACCGGAATTTCAACAATAATATGAGCCTCTGTGACTAAAACCGAGTAGTTTCTGGCAGCCATTTCCTCAGTGTCCAGCCTCTTAGCGTCAATTCCCATGTACACCTCCAACATGGTGAAGGCAGCAGAGGAGAAAAGTGGGTCTATGTGCTTCGGCATGTACCAGGTGATCACTTCTGGAGTAAAGGCCACTGCCCCTGCAGTGAAACAAGAAGCCAAGTGCACATCATAACAGAACATTTTGCAACTGAAAACAAATGTGCCATTATTTGGAAAAAGTTCATCCCAAAACATTTCCCAACTGAACACTACATAACACAAATCAAAGTCTTGTCTGGAGCCAATTAAGAACTGGGTTTATAAGATCTTAATTTGCCAAGTTCGTCCATTATTTCACACTCAACCTGGTGTTGGACAAACAGCCGTAGCATCTACTCGAGTAACCAGCCACTTCTGCTCAAAGAAGGTTGAGGTTGAGAGCACCCGCATCGGAACCCCAGCTACCTGTTCAGGGGACAACCACACCAGGGCCGTGTTCAGTAGGGCACACCGTATTAACAATATGTTGCAGAGTTAAGGTAGGGCCACCGTTTCCAAATGTTTGCTCTACTGAACATGACCCAGTTCATGGAGGAAGTGGAGAAAGTCAGCTTACATTCTGGAGGTATGTCTCCTCTGCATTATTAGGGCTTCTTAACACCAGCCGTGTGGGAGTGTTGGCTATTGCATAGCCCTTTCTTTGGACCTCATCCACATTCATGACCTTCTTGCTAGGACTAAAGACGACTGCTGTCATTTTGTATCCTGAAGCAACAGCCTGTCTCAGGAAATGGAAACAGGAATTAAACAAATTGTCAACAAATGCACATTTTGTTTAGCGCCATCCTGTAGTGAAATTACAGAAACTGAAATATGGCTACCTCAGCTCCTCTCCGGAAGTTGCCGCTCCTTGCTTTCGGGCCTCCAGTGGGCTGTTCAGGGACGGTTTGGATGTCTGGAAGAGTCCTTCTGACCGACACCTAGAGAAGAAAGGCCATTATTCCCTATGCATTTTCTCCCTCCCATACAATACGAAATCAAGGGCCAGTTCTCAATCTGTCCACTCGCCTCCTTAAATGAAGGAGTATTGAATTGAGAGAGAGTCAAGAACCTCTACGTTGTGTCACAGAAGCAGAAGAAATGAAACACTGGACAGTTGTAGCTCTAGACAGATCATTTATACAGGCAGTACGACAAGCTCGACTGTAAACATGTCCTTTGGGGCATGCTCTGCTCACTTGCCTCCATGTAGTTGCGGTCGCACAGAATCTCTCGGGAGGTCCAGGGGGTGTAGCTACAGGTTTTGCCCACTCTATACACAGGGTCTTCAGTCATGTGGTTTCCTGGCAGCCTGAACTGCATGACCAAGCTGAACATCTTATCATCCTAAAATGAAGGGGGAAGGGGAAAAAAAGGTATTAAAAAAGCCTTTCATTATATAGCAGAAAACAAATAATTCAGTTGACGTTCATGCAAGTTATAGACTGTGGCAAAATTGACTATATGAATGCAGCTGCCACTGTATTGAAGCCACACTACAGGAGAAGTGCTCAGTAGTACACATCACTGCAGTCTGTATCAGAAAGTTGGCTGGCCCTCTGAAAGCCCTCCATAAACTTCTGCTGTACCTTACGTCATCGTTAACTTAGAGGTAAGAGATAGCAGACCCAGGGGTGGTAAAACTGCTTAAATGTTTCTGGCACCGTACTTCTAATAACCTCCATGCTCTAAAATTGTATGAATTAGCACCTCTACTGCAACTCAGGCTTATTGAGGACCTTTTTACTGAAGAATGCATTTGTTTTCAATGATTACATTTTTCATCTAGTGATGCAAATATTGACTTGTATCTTTGTGTATACAGGGCTCATCTGTTAAAGAGCCTGGTCTCAGCATGACTCCATGTCAAAGGTTAAATAAAGTGACGTTGCTACATTATGGGTTGCAAATGCAGTGACACTGAAAGGCAAACTGTCCATTTGAAGTTCAAGCAAACACTACAGTGCTTAGGGTTACCATGTTTTGGGAAAAGCAGTTTTGAAGAGAAGCAAAAAACATGGCATTCCCCATGGGGTCAAATTTAAAGCTGAATCCACACTGAGTAGCAAGGCCAGGTGTCAGGTTTATGATTTGTGTGTCATCTGGAAGGGATGGAGATGGTGTGAACACAATAGTTGACAAACAACAATCCATGAATTATGAAAGGAGAATCATAAGAGACAAACTCACTGAAGACAGCGTCAACCTCTTTAAAAAGAGGAGCGACACTCAAACGAATAACGTTACCAAGGCATTCAGCGTTGAGGTCATCTGGAATGGGAAAGGTTAGTTAAAAACCAAAAAAAATATTGTCAAACGCTTAGTGCTTGAACTTGTAGGGTGAAAAATGCATACTTATAGAAGGTGTCTGTTGTGCTTGTATGCCCACAGCTGCAACAACAGGCAAAACAACCTGTAAGGCATTTGACAAATATTATGATTGATTAAAAGGAGGAAGAACACAACTCAAATGTTTGCGTCAAATAAGACTCTTCTAGGCCTGCTACTACTTACCCTGAGCTAAGGAAAGGAACCATTGTAGAACAGAATTGTTTTGATAAAATACACAGCTACAGAATCTAATATTTGACCCAAGGTGTGCAGCCTACAGCCCAGGGGTATTCAACTTTTACCCTATGACAAAGGCTTCCCACACTCAGTCACCTGAACCCCAAAGGGCTGCACATTTTCTTTTTATTCCCCTAGCCCTACAAAGCTGATTCAAATAATCAACTAATCATCAAGCTTTGTTCATGTGAATCAGCTGTGTAGTGTTAGGACAAAAACCAACATGCACACCAAGTTTGGGAAACGCTGCCCTGCCCTACGAGCCTGCTGGTTTTCTGTTCTAACTGATAATGACTTGCACCCACCTTGTGTCCCTGGTCTAGATCAGTCCCCGATGACAGGAGAACAATGAAGAAATGCAGTGGAACTGGCTTTGAGACCCAGAGGTGAGTTTGAGGGCTATAGCTGTTCCTGCTCCTCAAATTTCACAGTTTGCCACTGGCGTAATTGAATGAGGGGTTATGCTGGATGTAACCGGTGTGAAATGGCTAGCTAGTAGTGCACTGATAGCGTTTCAATCGGTGACGTCACTCGCTCTGAGACCTTGAAGTAGTTCCCCTTACTCTGCAAGGGCCGCGGCTTTTGTGGAGCGATGGGTAACTGTTGTATATGTGTGCAAAGGGTCACTGGTTCGGGACAGAAGTAAAACTGTTACACGGGCACCATTTAATTTGTCATCGATCGCTAGACCAGATTTTTTATTTTTTTCCCCCTATCTTTTTCATTACGCAGACATAAGCAGAGTTGACACCATCGAGGTGTGGATGTTTACTTTCGACACTAGTTATTTTTCTCCAGTTTCGTCCGACGAACAGACTGTAGTGGTAAAATAAAACGGGATACATTTTTTAATGAAGTCCTAAGCATCACTCCAGTCAAAACAATCTCTGCGAACGTTCGATTCCAATATATGTAGTTCTGTCTATGGAATACATACAAAAATGTCGTTAAAAAAATAGATATGTATAAAATATACTTGTCTGTACAGGTAAATGTAGGAAATCCAAAATGCACAAAAATATGTTTTTGTAATGTCTAAAATAAAATATGTGTATAATATATACTTGTCTGTAAAGCAATGCAGAAGCAATAAGCATTGTAAATGATGATAGAACACATCAAATTAATGTGAACATGAGGACACAAAGGAGAGATTTAATTAAAAGATCATCTTTTAATACTTTTTTATGCTGAAGATTTTTAAATGCTGAAAAAATCTATGTATGGCAAATCCACTCTGGGCAAATGGCCTGTTGAGACAAAAATAAGAAAATAGTTAACATCCTTGCTATTTCAGCCACTTGCTATGTTAAGAAAAATCTCAGTTAATAATGAATGGATACAATTTGGAAGGATTTTCCAGAGCCATACCTCAGTAGGGTAGAGTGTCAGGTGGCACAACCATTGGTGCCATGAGGTCAACGTGTGAAGGAGGGAGCAAGCCAGAGAGCTGTCTAGGAAGCAGTCCAGGCCCATGGCTTGGAGGCTTTGAGTTGGTCCCATCATTGTAATACATTGTAGGGTATCTGCTGCCCCATAGACCTGCTGGTAGTTGGAAAGGTGTTAGCAGGAGACCACCAGGGACATCTATGATCGGCTGACAGTCTTGGTTAAACCACATGTATTCTAAAGCAATATTCACCTGCTTTCATAGAGTAAGGATTCACTCCTTTGGGGACACTGCCAGTGTTCCCCTGATATCCATATGTCCCCATCGGTGGAGGTGGTGGTACACACTTGTTCTGTGAAAAACATCCAACACATTTTCCAAATTGTTAGTAATATTATCACAGTTGAAATACAATGGTTGTTCACTGTTTTTAATTTCATTGAATTTAAGTGTGTACCTCAGCCTTGGGCTCTGTTTTGTTACCCCCTCTGTGCAGAGTTGGATCCCAGACAATCTGAGGAAGAAGATATTAGCAATGTGAAGCAAGCCACAATAGTTTTTTTTTTTATCCACTCAATTGTCTCTACATAGAATATAGTGTTAAGAACCAGTTCCTTACAGATCTGTCTTTGTCCTCAGGTAGATGAACCTCCTTCTTATTAACTCTTCCACTCCCAAAGGCCCAGCTGAGCCAGCCTCCACTGTTATTGTGAACAGCAGGGGTCTCGGGCTCAGCCACCGGCCGGCTGACAGTCTGGCACTGAGGGTTGGCCTCGGAGTGTTCCGGCTTGGTGATGGACATCATAGCAGGATGCTCAACATATCTAAGTCGGACATCTGTAATAAGTGGGAGAAGTCAGGCCACTCTGCTCATGTCACCATACAGAACAATTACTAGCTGACAGGTAGAAACGTCTGGCTCTGATACTCTGTTACAACCCAATCTTAACCTACACGCAGGGAGGTTACTCCAGGACTCTGCGATCGCATTGTTTTGGTTGCAAAATCAACAATTCCCTGCATATTATGCGAGGGCTTACAAATTTGACCAATCGCCAAACTATTTCTGCATAAAATAGTCACATCATCACAATATTATCGCATAGAACTGACCCATTACCACAGTACAAAAAGAGGGCTCGCATTTCAACCAATCACCGCACATTTACTGCATAATATGGTTCAATCAAGCCCCACGTCAACATAGTTTTTTCCCTTGTAAGCGCATTTTTGCAACAAATTGGACAAAACAATTGCATATTGCTATGCAAAATGTCATAATTGTTGCTGCAAAATCTAGCATATTTATCCGCAAATATCAAAAAAAATCCATGCGAAATCCTGGAGAGATTCACTGGAGTATGAAAATGTATACACTCACTACTGTAAGTCGCTCTGGATAAGAGCGTCTGCTAAATGACTAAAATGTCAAAGTAAAATGGAGCTAAACCTGTTTTATGTAGAAAATGCATGAAAGTATTACAGATATATACTCACATGAGCCATACATTTAACCTATCACAGCTAATTCTCACACTATCACAATGGTAATTTCTTTACTAATTAGGTAAGTTTAAGTGACCTCTTCTCTTGGAATAGAAATCCACAGGTGGAGTACACGCTCCACCATCCCATTTCCACAGTGGTGCCACCATGGGGATGATGGGAGGTGGTTGTGGATGATTGTGTCCATTCTTCACAGGGACACTGGTTGTGAGGAAGATCTCCTCCCTCTCTGCAGGGACACTAGCCTTTGGGACGATCCACTCCCTGTGCGCAGGGACGCTGGCCTTCTGGAGGATCAACTCCCTCTGTGCAGGGATGAGGCCTGATGCTCGGAGGATCTCCTCCCTCTGCGCAGTGATGCTAGCTGCTGAGAGAATCCCCTCCCTCTGTACAGGGACACTGGCTGTTTGGAGGATCCCCTCCCTCTGTGCAGGGACACTTGATGTTTGGAGGATCCTCTCACTCTGTGCAGGGATGAGGCCTGATGCTCGGAGGATCTCCTCCCTCTGCACAGTGATGCTACTGCTGGGAGAACCCCCTCCCTCTGTGCAGGTACACTGGCTGTTTGGAGGATCCCATTCCTCTCAGCAGAGACACTTGCCTTTGGGACAATCCCCTCCCTGTGCGCAGGGACGCTGGCCATTGGGACGATTCCCTTCCTCTGCGCAGTGACACTGGCCATCAGGAGGATCAACTCCTTTTGTGCAGGGATGAGGCCTGATGCTCTGAGGATCTTCTTCTTCTGCGCAGTGATAGAAGATGCTGGAAAAATCACCTCCCTCTGTGACTGGATGAGGCCTGATGCTCGGAAGATCTCCTCCCTCTGCGCAGTGATGCTAGCTGCTGGGAGAACCCCCTCCCTCTGTGTAGGGACACTGGCTGTTTGGAGGATCCCCTCCCTCTCAGCAGAGACACTTGCCTTTGGGACAATCCCCTCCCTGTGTGCAGGGACGCTGGCCATTGGGACGATTCCCTTCCTCTGCGCAGTGACACTGGCCATCAGGAGGATCAACTCCTTTTGTGCAGGGATGAGGCCTGATGCTCTGAGGATCTTCTTCTTCTGCGCAGTGATAGAAGATGCTGGAAGAATCCCTTCCCTCTGTGAAGGGATGAGGCCTGATGCTCGGAAGATCTCCGTCTTCTTTGCAATGATTATAGCTGCTGGGAGAACCCCCTCCCTCTGTGCAGGGACACTGGCTGTTTGGAGGATCCCCTCCCTCTGTACAGGGACACTGGCTGTTTGGAGGATCCCCTCCCTCTGTACAGGGACACTGGCTGTTTGGAGAATACTCTCCCTCTGTGCAGGGACACTGGTTGTTTGGAGGATCCCCTCCCTCTCTTCAGGGATGAGGCCTGATGCTCGGAGGATCTCCTCCCTCTGTGCAGTGATGCTAGCTGCTGAGAGAATCCCCTCCCTCTGTACAGGGACACTGGCTGTTTGGAGGATCCCCTCCCTCTGTGCAGGGACACTGGCTGTTTGGAGGCTACCCTCTGTCTGTGTAGGGACACTGACTGTTTGGAGGATACCCTCCCTCTGTGACGGGATGAGGCCTGATGCTCGGGGGATCTCCTCCCTCTGCACAGCAACTTTGGCTGCTGTGATGATCTGCAGGTATAATATAGAGAATATAGTCATTCCCTAAAAAATCAACCACTTGGAATCTATAACATCATTGACACATACACTGAGTGTATTAAACATTAAGAACACCTTCTCTTTCCGTGACATAGACTAATCAGGTGAAAGCTATAATCCCTTATTGATGTTAATTGTTAAATCTTCTTCTCAGTGTAGATGAAGGGGAGGAGGCAGGTTAAAGATTGATTTTTAGACAATTGAGACATGGATTGTGTATGTGTGTCATTCAGAGGGTGAATGGGCAAGACCAAAGATTTAAGTCCCTTTGAACAGAGTATGGTAGTAGGTGCCAGGCGCACCGGTTTGTGTCAAGAACTGCCATGCTGTTGGGTTTTTCCCGCTCAACAGTTTTCCCTGAGTATCAACAATGGTCAACCACCAAGGGGGAGGGCAACTCAATAGGAAGGTGTTCTTAATGTTTTGTTCCCTCAGTGTAGATCAATCCCTAGCATATACTTTCATTTGTATGTGTACGATACTGTAAATACACAAATTATATATATATATATATATTTTTTTTTATATATTTTTTTTATCCCATTTTCTCCCCAATTTTTCGTGGTATCCAATCGCTAGTAATTACTATCTTGTCTCATCGCTACAACCACTACGTACGGGCTCGGGAGAGACGAAGGTCGAAAGCCATGCGTCCTCCGAAGCACAACCCAACCAAGCCGCACTGCTTCTTTAACACAGCGCGCCTCCAACCCGGAAGCGCCAGCCGCACCAATGTGTCGGAGGAAACACCGTGTACCAGGCCCCCTTGGTTAGCGCGCACTGCGCCCGGCCCGCCACAGGAGTCGCTGGAGCGCGATGAGACAAGGATATCCCTACCGGCCAAACCCTCCCTAACCCGGACGACGCTATGCCAATTGTGCGTTCGCCCCACGGACCTCCCGGTCGGGCCGGCTGCGACAGAGCCTGGGCGCGAACCCAGAGACTCTGGTGGCGCAGCTAGCACTGCGATGCAGTGCCCTAGACCACTGCGCCACCCGGGAGGCCCAATACACAAATTATATTAATGTTATCTACAATATATTATAATACCGTAAGCCTCCCTGCTGCAGGGGCATTTCCTCCTACAATTTTGAGCTGATTTTCTTCACTTTAGCAATATTTTGTATCTTTGTTAATTTTCACATTTATTGTGTTTGGAATGGCACTGTTACTACAGGAGATGATGCTATCATAAAGTATTTGATGTAAGTATGTAGGATAATTACCCATAATGCTCACTGACTGAACATTCAAAATTACCATGGCAATTATTGACGCATTCACATGCCATCGGAAACTTGGAACCTCAGAGTTAAAATGAATGTAAGTTATCAGTGTAGATCTTCCTACTGGTTGATTCTGATACTTCACAAGTGGGAAACTTGAAATCATCATTCCATAACGAGTTAGCGAGTCAGAAATGTCAGAATTTCCTAGTTCCGACTTGAAGGGCCTTCTATAATGTAGGGCCGGTCAGTAACCAAATCATTTTACTGTGCCCAATCGCACACAGACTTTTATGGTCACACAAGTTGCCACCGGTGGATTCAAAATGAGTAGCCTAACAATTATTTACATGGCCGCAGGTACATTTGAAACCAAATTATTTTTCTGTGAGAAATCAATAATAGTTGCACACATAGGGTAACAGTGAGCAATTGACAGTGAGCAATGAGCAAGATAAGCATAGACGGGAAGTTGACAATAGCTTATTATTAGTGTAAATAAATTGTATTTCTATGGTTGCAGTCCTCAAAGATTGAATTGCATTGAATTGAATTAATCAGATCCAATGATTTACTGCCCGTAGGGTGGGGTACCGCTATTCATCATTATTATAATCACCATCTCAATCATTATCACCATACCATCATAGACTTATTCTTCTGTATCTGAGACTCATCTGACACTACCTTAGATATGGCAGTCTGCAACTCAATACACTGCCCCTGCATGGTGTTCAGCGTCCCCTGCATGTGGTTAATGGAATGCTTAATATCGTTCAGCAGGATCTGAATCTCAAGCCTGCAAGAAATCAGGCGGTTCAACATACTGAGATGACGAGAGGCTTCAGACCATGCCCATTGGACCATCTTTAGGATTCTTTCTCACTTAACACCAATCTTATTAGGAATGTAACTTTGTGCAGAAGATGTTACTATAGTGTTACTTAGAAGAAAAAAAGTGTACTTTGTCAGGCGCCAAAAGGATGACGGGATGTCTCCCTGCTCCAGTGAGCTCTGTTGGCAGGTCTTGCTCACTGTTGGAGGAACGGGAGCCAAATTAGAGGAAACATATCTATGGTTGTTCAGCAATGAAACATTCATGGCATAATGGGGATTGTCCCTCCCTGTGAAAAGAATAACAGCTGGGGTTTACTTTCTCACTTTTAGATAATGTAATACAATCTTTAAACCCATCAGAAGTGTAGTGCTTACCTCCATTAAAATATTGGTCCATGTTATTTATGGCTGCATTGTCCCAATGTTGACCACTAGTTCCAACTTGTGATGAGAGGGTCTTGATGAAACGATCAAGTCAACATTTTGTTAGACATTTCAGAGATAGCATTAAGAATTGTACATGAGACAGTGCTTCCAGATATTGAGGTATCTTCCTTCTGAGATATGTAAAAAAAAATATGGTGTGTGTACTCACATGAAAGGTATCCATGATTCTAGATTAAGCCAATCATGTATGTGATTACCATCCTATGGGTCAGCAATGGAATGATTGTTACACAGCTTTCAGGCAACTTTATGTCTTGGGCCTGGATGAATCATTGAAATGCAAGTAATGTTGTGAATTTGTGATTCATAATTGCCATTATAATTTTGAATATTCCATCAAAGTTATTTGTTTTGACAG